>NW_008795041.1:3456047-3473397 GCF_000699145.1 Aptenodytes forsteri | reverse complement strand
GCCCAGAGAGGTGGTGGATGCCCCATC
This sequence comes from Aptenodytes forsteri, assembly GCF_000699145.1. NCBI lineage: Eukaryota > Metazoa > Chordata > Aves > Sphenisciformes > Spheniscidae > Aptenodytes > Aptenodytes forsteri. The sequence goes on along the minus strand of NW_008795041.1, from coordinate 3,473,370 downwards.
CCTGGAAACATTCAAGGTCAGGTTGGACGGGGCTCTGAGCAACCTGATCTAGTTGAAGATGTCCCTGCCCATGGCAGGGGGATTGGACTAGATGACCCTTAGGGGTCCCTTCCAACCCAAACAATTCTATGATTCTGTGGTTAAATTACTTGCCACTGCTATGAAAATTTGTTGACAGAAACAGTGTTGAGCTGGTATTTCTTAGGCATATTTGCAAGATGATGGGATTATAAAATGTAAGCAATGGCCTACCTTTGCTAAATTAATGACACATGAAGAAAGAACTGTGTATCCCAGAGCTGCTTTGTAATATAACTATTGTAATATAAATGGAAATAAATTCAGGTACAAGACCATGTTACAAATATATATCACCTCTTTCATTGCCTTCTAATACTTTTGTTGTAAACATGAACCTTCACAAGGGGGTATATAAAGTCACTTATCTGACTCCAGCTTTGCTTTAATGTGGTCTCAACGACCTGGAAGGCAGGACCTTAGACTGTAACAGCAAACTCCTCCATTCTGGGCAAAAGACAGGTCTGCGAGCCCTGTTGTGAACTCTGCCGTGTTTCAAGTGCAATAGTCTTCTCATGCCTCAAAATATTTGACATCAGCCATACTCAGCCTTTCTGAGGAAATAGGCCAAAGGGTCTCCTTGGAAGGAGCTGATTGCTATACATACCTCCGTCAGTATTGACCTAACACAAATGCATGCGCTTGTTGCATGCCTAGTTGTGCATCCATCTTGTCATGGCTCCTTGGGAAGGGGGTGGCTCTGAGTAGTCTGCAAACTGCTAGAGCAAGTCATCAGCTTTATCAGCTGCTGCCAGATGACAGCACTTTTGGGAAAGAGGGCATCAGAGAGTGAGTCACAGGCTTAATGAAGCGGTCTGGGAGGTCACCTTCCTCTTCGATATATTTGAAATGAAAAGAGTGATTGGTCAAATAAGTTAAAGTCAAGGGAAATCCTCTCTGCAATCACTATCCCAACCACTAGTTGTTATAAATGTCTTTGGCACTAATTTTGAAAATTGTTGATCTTCTAAAAGTTGCAAGTAGCAGCAGCAAGTGGCCAGTACAGTATCACCCATAATGACACTGCTGTTGTCACCGTTAGCGTTGTGGGTCAGGTGGAGAACAGGTAAGGCAGAGGAATGATGAAGAGGAAAGTTCATGCTTGTGAAGATACATTGAACAGGAGGCTGTGCTTCTGGGAGTGGAAACGTGAGGCTGTGCCACACGCACGACTTGCTGTGGCAGATCTCCTTCAGTAGCCTTCACTGAAGACAGTACTCCAGCCAGCATGAGCACACTGTATAATAACGTTTCACTTCCCTCATGAGCTATAGCATCTCCCCCCCACAGTCTTCCTTTGGCTTCTCTTCATCCGCATGCCCTAACGCTCAGCAGCTGGCCGCTATGGCCTCGCACGGTCAGAAGCCCTCCTCCCTGTGAGCACGGCTGCCTGCACGCAGGAACGCTACGCCGAGACCCCGAGGCAGCTGCTGTGCGAGTTCGCTCCCAACCCGGCAGCGATACAGTTGTGTTGGTGTGCCATTCACCTCCCCCAGTTAGTCCCTCCGAGGTGAGTTCTTCGTAATTACGTCTCCATAATTATTTCTTTCTCCGGTGTGGCAGCAGGGAGGCACACGCTGCCCCAAACACCACGGGAGGTGTTGTGCGTTACCTTCTGCCACCATATGCCTGGCGCCTGTGAAAAGCCCAGAACGACAGGGAGAGGGAGGGCAGGAAAAGGACCCAAAGGTGTGTTCCTTCAACACCTCCTGCTTGACACTTGAGCCCTGGTTTTACGATGGTCAAGTGTCACAGGGGACCAAGTTACAGGGTGAATCAAACTCTATATTTAGGAAGAACAACTGGAAGCTATGACAGGAATTCCCTCTTACACTTTGCATCTCAGCCGAGTCCCACTCCAGCCTGAAGCAGCTCTCAGTGCCGTCCGGGCTGAAAGCATCGGAGCTATTTCAGACACATTAAAAGGATCACAGTCAATACCTCAGCTGGTAGAAGAAGGTACCTCTTTCAGCATCGAAAGGAGGTGCACATACTCACTTGACGGTTTGGAACTTTTCTTATATAAGTAAATAAGTAAGCTAATCTTGAAGGGGTCAGTTAAAAACTTGAAAGACCCTTATGAAAACTCTTTAATAATAATAATGACTCTTTAAGTCACTGCGAGGTGACTGCAATAGTTGTGGGTTTCTGCTTATTTTTATGTCTTGTGCAGCGTATCAGCATATTCAGAGCAGACTGTTATTGCTTCATAGTCTATGGGGATCTTTAAAGATTTAAACCAGTCACTTAAATGCCTAGTGACTCATAAGAAGCCTAACTGTGTATTAGCTCGAATACTGTAGTACATAGGTACATGCTTACTGTTTTCTATATACTTGTTATAGCTTTACATTTATTTACAATTATTACATGGGGGTTTCGACGGTAAGAGCGGTGTTCTTTCACCATAAGCTTAACAGGTAACTGTAGTGGAGACAACTGCATTACAGAAAATGTTACCGCATTTGCCTAGAGCATGTAGTAAGTTTTTGTGTAACGGACTGGAAGCTGCAAAGTGGGGGTTTCTCTTCTGTCTTTGTACTAGCTGGGTCTCACAGTAGTGTAGTTCCTGTCAAAGCCTTTTAATAAGGTAATACACTGCAGTTCTGTGTCCAAAATACCCATTGTGCTTGATGCCGTGAGTGTGGCGGGGGGGAAGGACAGCTTCCAGCTGGGGTGGGGGGAGGGCTCTTTCTGTTTTCTGTGTGCTACTGTACATCTCTTGTGCGGATTACAAAAGATGGCATTATGATACCTTATCGTATTTAAAGCAAATTGAATAAGTCAGCTTATTATCTTGCTGCAGCCCGGTCAGAAATTATTTTTAGCAGAGGGACAGAAGATAGGTCCTTTGTTTTACAAAGGTTCTTTTCAAAACACTGATTTACTTCACTGTATTTCACAAGTAGTCCTGTTCACAAGTGCTTTCACTGCGAAACAAGGGAATTTGCAGGGGAAGTCTGGCATAAAACAGCTCCAAACTGAACTAACGTTGCCATTGCTTTCTAAGTTTGGCTCAGCATGCAGCCCATAAAAGGTAAAAGGTAAGGTGTAGGGAGGCCAAAGAGACACTGGGGAATACAGGCTGCATGCGTCTGCTTTCGCTGGGTGCCTACATGTGAAATCTGTGGTGGAAATGAGGGTGAAGAGTGATTTTTTCAAGTTTGCAGAGCTGATTGGAATGCCAGAAATAACTTAATACAATCAGTGCAGCATTCTTGACTCTCTCTCCGAGACGCATGGCTAAAGAACAAAGGAATTTATAAAAATGAACTAATCACTTCAGTAATCGATGCCTCTGTAATGTAAGGTTTATTTTCCTGTGGCTGATGGTCAGTATTGCTCTGGAGGGAAACTCAGGGAAGGGAGGGAAGGGGAGAGAGCCAGAGAAGACTGTCTATTTTTACTCAGTAGCATGCTGTTGTCCTGATTTCTCTGGCAGTAATGAGGACAGCACGAACTGGTAGGAAAATCACCTCCTCCAAAAGCACTCCTACACAATTGTATCATGCACCCATCTTTAGGAACCGGTGTCTGATTGCAATAATTTTGAACGCAGACTTCTTGTGAACCCAGAGCACCTCACTGAGGAGCACTATTGCTGTGCTTGTTTTAAAGTCGAGATTCAGTGTAAATCCTTGCCCGTTTAGCTCTAGGTGGCCCAAGAAGTGTGTATCGGTGTTTTTTGCAATGCACAGGCATGCAAGATGGAGAAGTACATCTTAGCTTGAATTTCTTTGTGACAGTGTTTAGAAAGTAGATCCACCGTGTTTTAAAATGTTTTCTGTTAATTTCTGGTGCTTTTGTTTCCATTTTTCATTCTGAATAGAAAGAGGAGAAGATGATAAGAAAAATTAATTGAACTTTTGTGTGTTATGAGTCCTATCTTTCCAATAAACTGGGGAATTGTTTTGTATTTATCTTTGGAATTCAACCGCTGGATAACAGCACAGTTATTTCTATGCGTAGTAAAGATTTTCAAAAAGGAAAGAGAGAGAGTGCAGTAAATCCTTTTGGCTTTTTGAAATCTGTGCAAATTTTGTCATGAACTTCAGTGGCCGAGATTTCATCCCCCAAAGCAAATTCTGAAGTATTTAAAACTACCTCTGATTTTAAGATTGTAAATGTAAATGTAAAACCACGATATAAAACTCACTGGAAGCAAGCTGGATTTATTTTGCACGACGGGATTTTTTTCTGATTTATTGATTTAATGGAAGCAACTTAAGCCCGAAGCAACCTATGAAGATGATGTCCTCTGGCTTAAGGCTATGTGTTGGTTTGGACAGCACTCTTTACAGCTGAGAGTGCAATCAGAGGGAGACCTCTAATGGCAGGTCATTTTTACTTTAAGTTCTGCTCAGCATTATACACAGATTTAAAGCCGATGTGAGAACATGCAAGAGCAAGTCTTCCGTGCAGCTCCGGTGATACAATGTCAGACTGATATTCCAGGCTGAAGCCAACCTACAACTCATCTACGCTTTCCTTTGGTACCGCCTCCGTGGGACAGTTACACTCTTTGGAGCACCAAAGTCTTTGACCCACTTTTGATTTCTCAGTATATTTCTACTATTCTCTCCTACATCATTTATTACTTTTCTCAATACTTTCTTTCTCATCTCAGGTTAAATATTGTAGCCAAAATATGCTGTAGTTTGTTTGTGATCAATGAGTTCTCTGGTGAACTCATTTCTCACCTTTTAGTATTACTATCTTATTTTGCATTATAATGAGATAGGTTAAATAACCAGACTTTGATGAAAGTCTAGTCCAGTTAAAATCTTAATTCTCAGTGAAAGAATAAAAGGCCGAGACAATGTTTCAATTAATCTGATGATAGTAAAATTTCCTTCTTGCTGCTTTTTTTTTTTTTACCTTTACAGAATCTTTTGACTTTGGTGTATTTCCCTTTGTTATTGTGTATTAATACTGTAGCAATCCACATTTCTATGCCTGCATAAAATTATATGGAAACTTCTGTTCTTTTTTATCTTATTGCTAAAGAAAATCAATGCATCTATATGATCTAAAATTTTGAAGAGAGGCTACTTTGTGCCCTAGCAATTGCCAAACAGAACTTTACAGTTTGACCATCTTGATCATTTTCAGTCTATAGGCATTAAAGATTTGCAAGGATTTGTGAGTCGAAAATGGTTATGTCTGCATTTATCAATGTTTTGTAGCAAGTTATGCTTTATTTGAAAGAAGGTTTAAACTGAGAGTTCTAATAATTCCCACGTACATACTGTGACAGAAATAATCATGCATTGAAATGCTTCCCTTAATTCTTACTCATTTTACAATGCCATTAAGGTTTGAGAGATTCCTTATCTCTACTCATTATTGTTTTTAATGTGAAAGGGATAGCTCCATTTGTGGCTATGAAAGATTAATTGGAGAAGCTCAGGTGTTCTGTCTCCTTCTGATATTCAGAAGGAATAACTAAGCAACTCTGAAACTGAGACGGAAACAGGAGCTGGGCAGATGAAATGGATGCCTGTCAAGAGGCAGCACGGGTTAAGTTCTAGCTTATCTCCCCTAGCTATCGGAATGTCAGAGCCTGTAACACTTTCCCATTTTGCTTGCAGGGATAAGCCTCTGTCTTAAAAATGTCAAAACAGCCAGCGTCACATGTCAAAGCCATTCAGGTAAGAGAAAGTATTTATGTTTCTAATATAATAAAATAATAAATCTCAATCTCCAGTGCTTGGCAAACTGCATTTTGCTCATACAAAACACTGCAGAAGTGCTAACTGGGGATTATTCTTTTAAAGTGAAAAGCTTGGTAGATATGAAAGCACTGAAAAAGTTTGACCTGAAGAGCATCTTACGATCTGAGCTGCTAAAAAAATGGATCAGATAGGTTGGTTGATGGCTTGTTTGCATGGTCTTTCCAGTGTTAGGTTATGTCTGTTGGTGGATCAGCTAAGCAAAACATGGTGAATTAGAATTTTCACAGAGTTAATATAATGCTGGAAGAATTATAAAGGCTAAAAAGATAGCATAGGTATTGTGAAGTTTTTCATGGCTGCATTCCTTTAGGAAAAAATCCCACAACTTCCAATATTAGTTTAAGAAGCATTTTATTTAAAAGCCAAAGTAAAATGAGAGAAATGTTGATGTTTTCATTAAAAACATTCATGTATGTCACATATCTCCTCAAATGGCAGATGCTTACAAGGATGAAGTTGGTTGTTGCATACTTGTAAAAGAAACAGTTGGAGAATTATCCCAACATCAACATGAAGTAGCATCATGAAGACTGTATTTAGCTCATGCTATCATTGATTCTTGTCAAAAGGCCCAAATACCTCCTGAGCTCCAGAATTTTACAGAATTTTCCTGGATTTTGTAAAATGCACATGCAATCAAATTTTCCCGTGAGTTCAGATTCCCTTAAAATTACGTAAGAAACACAAACCAGAATTTCTAAAGTCTGATCTACCCTCTGTTTCCCCAAGATAATACTAACTCAATGGATTGGATTATCAGGAAGATTAATTACCCAGTGGCTAGATAGCTACTGAAGTTGCAAGGCACTGTAAAAATGCTAATTCTCTTTCTCATCATCAACTCCACTGGAACAGGCATGCAAACTACTGTACTCTAATTCAGCTGAAATTAGCAGAAGCTTGCCACTGATTTCACTCAGTTCAAATTTTCATCCCTCTTTTACCGTGACTATGGAAATATTTGTATGATTAATGAAAAAATGTAGATAATTTATAGCTCAAAAGTGTTTACATTTTACATTTAAACTCCATAGGCACATACAAACATTTTCAAGGCATTAAGTTGGCTTACTGTTTTCCTTAATGCAAAGAAGTAGTTATAGACTCCTTTTTAGTTTAATGATGACTTTCCAACTTCTAAATGTAAAAAAATTCTTCTAGTTTATCCATTGAAAAAGTGCATTAAGTTTAAGCACCAAATTTAATATTTTAAGAAACTTTAATTTTTGCAAAGGTAATTTGAATCATGAGAAAAAGTACAGCACAAACTTTAAAATAAATCTATTAAACATGTTGTCAATGGTTGCTCCAGCAGGGAGACTCGCACTTGAATTGATGCCTATTACACTTTGAGCACTCTAAGAACCATGACTCAAAACGTCACATTACTTTTATACATTGTGATTCATATATTATGATCCTTTGCTATTATGTGCTATTATAGTAGGACCGACATCACCTTGAGAATATACATCGTGCTGCAGTGGTGGAAATGTAATGACACTTTACTAACTGAAGTATTTCGTGGTACTCTTGTGTCAGAAGCGTCTTCTTTCCGTCTGTATGAGATGTATGCTAAAATCTTCACTTGTCAACAGCCACTAAATACAGATGTGGGAGAGTTAAAGATAGCAACTGGTTCCCAAGAGTAGTTTGGTGTGACAAAGGACCAAAGTACTGTTAATTCCTCCTAACAGTCTGGAGGCTGGTCTCCCCCTCCCAGTGTGTAGAAGGCTGTGTATAGCTCTGGCTGACAATTATTCTACCTACAAACACCACTCTTGGCTTGCCCCAGAAGTAACTGAGGAGGTGAGGGAGTTCCTATTTTTTTTATGAATTACATTCAGCTTTCTCTGTAGTTCCTTTTTTTTTTTTTAACTTGAATATATTTATACTGAAGTGGCTTTCCAGCTTACTCAGTCATCCTCCTGGACAGCTAGGAATGGGTGTGCTGCTGTGGAGAACTTACCCGTAACGGTCCTCAACTCATGCAAGGCTGCCGGTAATTCAAGACCCAACAGTTCCTGATCTGGATGCCCTGTCTCTAGTAAACAGAAAGAAGAACACAAACACATCTCTAAATACCAGTTTAATCAAGTCAAACCAGCAAGATATGTTGTATGTCATGCTACAGATATTTTTCCTTTGATCTGTTCAGGAAGACCTTAGTCCAGTACCTCAGTCCATATACCTACTCATTCTGAAAACTGCAATGACATTCAAGATGCGGTGGGCACTTTCCAAAAAAAAGGAAGATGCAAACCCAATAGTGTTAATAATTAGTATGATTAAAAATAGTAATCACACCTAGAATGTCTGTCTAAAGCAATTATAATTTAGGATTTCAGGAGTTTGGAACAAAAAATTTCCTGTTTAGCATTTCACTGGATGGGGAGCAGGCGAGGAAGAGATCACTGAGGCTCCTATCTCCGTCCTAGCAGGCAGGTGGCAAGAGCCCTGAAACGTATTTTAAAAACAAAACTGCAAACTCGTGCTGATCGCAGCACAACACAGTCCTTACAGAGCTACACTGGTGTACAGAATTTGGTCCGCTGTTCACCCATTATACAGCTGCTCATCCGTGGGAGGGGACAGGCATTGGATTAAGAGGGAGATTTACAGCTCAGGACTCTGGTACCTCTGGTCAGGAACTGGGAAATCAGTCATACTTTCATTTCATACTAGAAATATTTTAATTTATAGTATGTGTTATCAGATCCAGACAGTGTTAAACTATGTCTTAAAGGCTGCTCGTTTTACCAAGTTAGTATTTCATGTCTGCGTACGTCTCGTCCAAACCCTGACGCGAATGCATTTATTGCAGATAAAATAGTTCAAACTGCTTTAGTGTGGCACAGATTACTGTGAAAATGCTGAAGCAGACCAAAGAGCAGTTTATTTAATTTAATTAGCAGTCTGGCACTTAGTGGTTCATTTTTGTGTCCTGAACCATTTTTAGTCACTGATGGTCTGTCAATCACAGTAGGAAATGCAAGGGCTGGGTATCAGAGTTACCAGGCTGTGGTATGCCCTGGGTGCCCATGGGAGGCTGGCTTCTGCTTTGATTGACTCCAAGGGGAAGGAATGCCCGAGTTCAAAATGAGAACCAAGAGGAGAGATACCTCTTAATGTTTCAACTCCGCAAACCTGTATGACCACGCTAGCTGTAAAGTGCAAAGAAGTTTCATATTCCAAAAAAAGAAGCTGCCTGGAGGTACCAGAGGCTGGCGGAGGAGATGCTTAAAATTAAAAACAGCAAAGCTGTTTTTTTCCACTCCTGAATGAAATAATGTGTTAAGTACTGCAAGGCTGAAAATGCCCCGTCTCCTGGGAACTTAGGAAGTGCAGATGGAAGGTTTCACAATATCTAAACTAATGCTCAGTGAAAAAGCATTATGAAGTGAATACCCAGTTGTCTATAAACTACATGGCCCTACAGACATTTGCCAGCCCCACTGAAATGGCAGCATCACCTTGCATAAATAAAATAACAGGAAATAGATAAATAGAATAAAGGGAAAGGTGCTTATTTCTTAGCAAATGGATTCTTAATTTGCTCAATGTGTGATTACAGCTGTCAGAACGGTTGTTGTTACTAAAAACAGTGGGCTGTTTTCCTGTGGTTGCCCAACCTGGGGCATGATCTGCAAGACCATGATTTGAACAGAAGGATGGGATTATTCATCTTCATTTAATGCATATCAGTCAGATGGTAAACTACAATAACCCAGCTCGCTGTTGGAAGGTTCTCTGTTTCCGCTCCATAACGTTACCGATTCACCCCCTGGTTTTACCAGTGGGAGTCATGATATTTTGATGACATTTCCTAGGAGCAGCTTCTCTTCTGAGATCATGAGATAAGAATAGGTATAAATTGTCCATTTAGTTGATAACACCATTTGACTTTTAAAATAATCCAGGCTGGGTCACATCAGGAAATAGATACATTTTAGCCGCTCTTTCCTAAGCAACATTTTCTGCCACTCTTTTCTCAAAAATCTTTACTTTAAGGTATCTGTTATAAGCCCCAATCATGTTATGGCTACTGGCTTTCTGCCACAGATAAAAAAAAAATCAGATTGATGCAGTTGTGTGGGTATCATTCTGGAGGGAGTTTGCTAAAGCCGGGAGCTAGCGGTCTGTCCGGCGTTAGAACCGGCTTAGCCCGCTCCGACCCGTGAGACCCCGCTGCAGACCGGGCTGGGGTGGCTGGGCAAAACCCAGCAGGGGCTGGAGGGTCAAAAAGCCTTCCTGCCTTTTCCCACAGATCCTCATTGCAACCGAGAGGCATATTCCTAGGACTAAGGCATTACATTTGCAGTTTGTAGCACCCATGGGTAAATTTTGTCGGTAAAATCACATTTTAAACACTCGTGGCTTAAGTTGGCTCAGGACAGGCTTTCCTTCCTAACTACCTGTGATTAAGTGAAGTGAGAACTGGTGTCACTGGGGGAGGGAGAGCGGTCCAGTGGTTCGGGTGTTATTGTAGGATTTGGGTGATTTACACTTAAATCCTTATTCTGGCACTCTCTGCTTGACCTTGACCAAATAGAAGCAGACCCAGATGCCTAAAGACACTTTGGTGCCTAGTATTCATTTGTTTAAAGTCCAATGAAATCAGGGAGCATTAGACTAAAATGCAGAACTTCAAAAGCTTTCTAGGTAGCTTTGTTTTTTCACTTTCCATCTTTAAAATGGAGATGAAAGCATTTCCCTTTCCCGTGGGAGTGGTGTAATGATGCATACATTGAAGGCATAAGTGCTCAGAAACCACGATAATGTCTATACTCTTGTCCCACCCCTTTTAAGTTTTGCCGTTTACCAACTCCATGTTTATTTATCAGTCACTATTATATGCATCATAATTTACTTCTCACAGGCTAATATTAACATCCCAATGGGAGCATTTCGACCTGGTGCAGGCCACCCTCATAAAAGAAAAGAACTTACACCTGAAGAAGTGGAAGAGGTAAGAGAAAAAGGGGGGTTTTGATTTTTTTTTCCAGGAGAATCCCTGCCATTGAAGGAAGAAGGCCTTTTAATCTATCTTATAGCACTACGTACCAATCTTAGGTATCACAGCTGAACATGCGCTGATCATTCACGGAAATAACTGGCCACCTACTAACCACATTGTTCAGTACAAATGCATTGTTCTGGTTTTGATGCCAAGGCACCTATAGGAATTTAAACTGTTTCAGAGGTGCATAGCTCTGCTTCAACAGCAGGATGATACCTGCTGTCAGGAAAGAGAGCCAGGATTTCACCAGCACTATTTATCTAGATGGGAGTTGATGGAATCCATCAGAAAAAGTTATAGCAAGGCTTTGGAAGAATATGCTGCTACCTGCTGCCCTGCAGTGGGATTTATTTTTACAGCTTAACAATATTGGAACAGGTTTTCAAACCTGACGTTTTTTGGAATATTTATTAACAAGGAGAAATTGAATGTCGACACTATACATTTGCAAATTAAAAACAGGAATTGTGAACCCATTTACCTGCATAGGGGTGAAAATACTCAATTTTAAACTGAATTCTGTGTTTGCATGCCTGTATTTTACAGGGAGCATTTAACACTGAGTTTTGAATATGAAGTCCAATTTATACCTTAACCAACACTGATCACAAAGGTTATGATTAAACACAGGTATCGTATTTCTGGATGATATTAAAGCATCTTATTTACCATGAACTTCTATAATAAATAAGAACTAAAAACCAATGGTGGAGGAAAAGGTAGTGGGATACTCCAAACAAGAAAAAACCTCAAGTAAAGATGGGTGCTTATGGCTTCCTGGGCAGCTGGCTAAGTTTGGTCTTATAGTCCCCACCCGAGAACTGGTCCTGCTGGGCCAGAGCTGTGGATGCTCCCCAGAGCCAAGGGCAGGAAGGGCTCAAATCGACCCCATACAGCCGGGCTGCCTCTGGCAGGACTCGGCTGGGTGGACTTGCTGCCATGCGGGCGAAGCAAAGCTGTCGTGGCTGGAGGGAGTCTTGCCCTCACGCAGAGCAGAGCTGTGAGGACCAGGAGGGAGGTGGATAGCCACTTCTCTCCAGGCATGCGGTGTCACGGCTGGTGATTCAGCCCCAAACAAGAAGCAGCCAGATCAGTTTTGGACAAATCATCAGCTCCTTCTGACCTGGTAGAGGCACTTTAAATGGTCGGGTTTAGTTACGTAAGAGCTAATTCTTCCTTTCCTGTCTAAATCAGACAGATTTTTTTCTGAATGTCGACATATTTGATATAAATAGTGCTCTGTTTACAGAGAACTTTCCTGAAGAAATCCAACCCAGGCTGACTTAACTCTTCTTAGGAAGATTTAAAAAAAAACCAAACATACAAAGTGACCTTGAACACATATTGTGGCTTTCTCCCCTGGAAAGAAATCAAAGCATATTCTCTCCACAGTAATTAAACTGGTGAAAGAGTACATGTTGTTAAGCAGAAACTAATATAGTATGGGTGGATTCCGCTAGTATTTGAGAAATAAAACAAATGACTAGTGCTGATAATTAGATTTGGTTGGGTAATTGAAAATTGCTTTGCTTCTCAGTTACGCGAATACTATAAGACAGACATTACAGAATGAAAGTTCTTGGCCCCGGTTTTATAGCCAAATGCAACCAAAGCAATGGGAGTAAAGACGACAGAAACAGATCTTATAATAGGAATAGAATAAAAACGCTACCAGTGGACTTACCTTTTCAGCTTTCTCATCTCATTAAGTTTTGCAAAACAGCTTGTGATTCTTTAGATCAGCTTTAGACAAATACAACTTCTGCTAACATTTCTTAGCATTTTTCACTATATTTTAAAACCTTGGCAAAGGAGATGAGGGAAATACAGGTCTTACTCAAAGGGATGGTGGAGTCAGAAGGGAACACGTATTTTTGAAGGTCAATGGAGCAGACATGTTAACATACAAAAGAAACGGGGGGCGGGAATTTCAGAAAATAACTCTTCTTCAGTCAGAGCATTTCCATGCAGGTATTTGTTAACTCTTGTCGTATATCTAAGTCACTCTTCAGACTTCCTTCAATAAAACTGAAGGCCAAGGTCTGATCTCAGCCGTGCATTGCACACAGAGTGGGTGATATAGGAGGGGGTGCAGTCATAAATAGCACACACCTGAGATTAGAAGGGAAAGCTAACATCAATTTATGGAGCGCAAAGTCTCCAAAACGTGGTCAAAGTTTGCACCGTTTGTACTATGAGAAGGAATGGTATTGTAGATGACTTGAAACAGTATTTTTAACACAGTATCTGCTATGGGGGTTTGGCGGATGGTAGTTTTTCCCGATTATTCAGGTTAACTAGCTGTGCAAGAAAACTCTCAAAGGAAACAATACAAGCTCATGGCTTAAAGATCAGATAGGAAGAAAATGTCAGTTTTCTAAAATTCCTTGTCTATTTGCCACCTGATGTTGCAAAAAGTCTGTTTCCTCTTTAGCATGCGGTCCATTAGTCAATAGAAAAAACAGGGCTTTACTGGCCAATAATATTTGACAGATAACTTTGTAATTTTAAAAATGAAGTCAAATATTAAGAATTGAATGTTCAAGGCCAATACAGCTTTCCAAAAAGGGTGGCTAATGAATCTAAATACTGGAAAAGCCCATCCCAAGAGGACATTCACAGAGTAATCAAAAAAGAAAAAATAATTTAATTGAAAAATTATTTGCAGTAAAATATTAATTCATCTCAAAACCTCCATGATTCCCCCTCTATGCCAGCTTTATAAAATACAGAACAGGCTAGATGAACCTTAAACTCCCTACTGGAAAACTACTCCTTCAAAACATTGCTCAATCTAGAATAGAAATTGTCTAAAATACGTGCTCTACCTCACCTAGGAGCAATAGTACAACCAAGGAAGTACCAAGGGCTGAAATACTGTGGTCCATCGGGAAATTAGCTGAGATGCTCGCTATTGTGTAAGTGCTGTTATTTAGCCTGAATTTTTACAGTGTTGGCAAAATAGCTGTCAGCCACTACCTTAATTCAAACATAAAATGACAAAACCCCTTCTGGTCTTACAACTGAGGTTGAGAAAAATTAAACATCAGCTCGAACTGAGCTTGGATGGAGCTTTTGGGGTCCATAACCTACTATCATAGCTCTTCTCCACAGCTGCAGAAGTGCATGATGGTTTTCCTCCCCAGCTGGCTGGCAGCTATGAGACTCTGAAAGAAATTAGATGATAAAAATGGTTCTTCCGCTTTTTTTGCCTAAAATATGAAGGATCTGGGAGTTGCCTTTAATGCTCCACTCAGTTAATTTTCCGCTAATGGTCTGACACTGTAAATGCTTACTCATTTACCAAAAGATCCACATTCCTTTGCACTAAGCAACTTCAGGGTTTTTTTTCAGAATGTTTTTAGACATTTTAGACAACAACCAGCAAAATAACCTATCTCTTCCTGCCCTTCCTCCCCAGTTTCCATTGGGATTGCATTTAGTATAAAAACATCCTTTCCTGTTTCTCAAATAACTCACCTATGCTTATGCTCCAGAAATTGCTATTGAGGCAGTAAGGGCACTGGTATCCTTTTGTGCAGAGTGTTCCTGCTTCGACAGAGGAGGAGAAAGACAAGAAACATCTCCCAGGAGCTAAGAAACTTCCAGGTCCTGCTGTCAACTTGACAGAGATTCAGAACATAAAGAGCGAGCTGAAATTTGTCCCCAAAGCTGAACAGTAGCCGGAACAAGCAGGTGAGTAAAAGAGAGGTTCTTTGCATGGCTCTAGGAGAAGCACGCTGATCCAGAAACCTCCTCGTGTCAAAAGATAACTTTCCAATTACTTCAAAGGGCCCGGAATCACACCCCGTATTTCAAAAACAAAATATAAGAAGAAAAGGTCATAATCCTTGGAATTCTCTGTTATTTCAAACATGGAGCAAGTAGGGGACTATATCTGATCATCTACGGCACCCATCAACTGGCCTAACAAAAAGTGTATTCAGCTGTTAGGAATATTGAAGTCAGCTCAAAAATACCAGCTTCTTGCTTTGCAAGCACAAGTTCCAGTTTTACAGAATATAGGACTTGTATTTGTACACACTAACTACAAATAAATGTATTACAATGCAAATAAATTTATTGCAGTGATGGACAAGTAGGTCAGTAATTTTAAAAAGCTCCTTTGGAACATTAGATATTTGATATTACTTTATTTCTGTAATTCAAAACTGACATGCTAATGGCTCCATGTATTTGATCACACAAATGTACCCAATGCCACTTGTGGCACCCAAAGACTTGCTATATAACTGCGCGGGGCTCAGAAATATGATATAGGACCTTGGGGAGATCCGTGCTCCTCTGGAGTGGCAGCTGGAGAGCAGGCAGGGACCCCCAGGCACTGCAGACAGCACCAGACACTTATGGGTTGAGCCATTGGTCTATGATTAGCATCACAGCTCATACTTCATCTTATTTTCTCAATGTCCGGATGGAGATCAGCAAAAAGTGGCATCCCTCAGGGGTCCGTATTGGGACCAGTACTGTTTAATATCTTCATCAATGACATAGTGGGATGGAGCGCACCCTCAGCAAGTTTGCAGATGACACCAAGCTGAGTGGTGCGGTCGACACGCCAGAGGGACGGGATGCCATCCAGAGGGACCTGGACAAGCTCGAGAAGTGGGCCCGTGTGAACCTCATGAGGTTTAGCAAGGCCAAGTGCAAGGTCCTGCACCTGGGTTGGGGCAACCCCCGGAATCAATACAGGCTGGGGGATGAGGGGCTTGAGAGCAGCCCTGCCGAGAAGGACTGGGGGGTACTGGTGGATGAAAAGCTGGACATGAGCCAGCAATGTGCGCTCGCAGCCCAGAAGGCCAATCGTACCCTGGGCTGCATGAAAAGAAGCGTGGCCAGCAGGTCAAGGGAGGTGATTCTGCCCCTCTCCTCTGCTCTGCTGAGACCCCACCTGGAGTACTGCGTCCAGCTCTGGAGCCCTCAGCCTAAGAAAGACACGGACCTGTTGGAGCGGGTCCAGAAGAGGGCCACAAAAATGATCAGGGGGATGGAACACCTCTCCTCTGAAGAAAGGCTGAGAGAGTTGGGGTTGTTCAGCCTAGAGAAGAGAAGGCTTCGGGAAGACCTTATTGCAGCCTATCAGTACTTAAAGGGGGCTTATAAGAAAGATGGGGAAAGGCTTTTTAGTAGGGCCTGTTGTGATAGGACAAGGGGGAATGGCTTTAAACTGAAAGAGGGTAGATTCAGACTAGATTTAAGGAAGAATTTTTTTACGCTGAGGATGGTGAAGCACTGCCACAGGTTGCCCAGAGAGGTGGTGGATGGCCCATCCCTGGAAACGTTCAAGGTCAGGTTGGGCGGGGCTCTGAGCAACCTGATCTAGTTGAAGATGTCCCTGCCCATGGCAGGGGGGTTGGACTAGATGACCTTTAGAGGTCCCTTCCAACCCAAACTATTCTATGATTCTATGATTATTTTATTTAAAAGGAAATATTCAGCACTTCAATGCAGATTTCAGAATAATTTCTATTTTATTTCAAACAAGGCCCATAAGCCTCCATTATTCTACTTTCTGAGCTTTAAAGAAATGAATCATGATTTCCGTCCTTGAAACTATCCTCTGATTTTCTTTGAAAAGCCTGAGTCAATAAAGATGCATCAGGCAGTTACAATGAAAATTCAGCTGTACAGAGAAGTTTCAATACAAAAAACCCTGGCTTCAGTAAGAAAAAGATAGTTGTGTCACAGAGTAATCATCTGAATTGCCAGTTGTGCCTATTGACACAAGTCCTTTTTATCATGAAGAGAGGCAGAGGAGCTAAGCTGAGTAGAAGAACATCATCTGGAATTTACTGCACCAAAACATAAATGAAGAACAGAAGAAAACAGAAAGCAGTGCAAAAGGGTTCTGGGAACGCAGGAGCACTATGGAACAGCAATCTTGAAAGAAATGGTGTATAATCTGAGTGAATTGCCCCAAAACTCACTGCAACATATTAACTTATTTTTATGTACAGCATAAATATGCCATTTAGAAGAAAAAAGTGTTTAGTTTTTTCTTGCTTTTACTCTGCTGTGTCATAATGTTCCTGTCATTTTAAAGAAACAATGGAGTCTTTCTCTTCAGAAAACTTGGAAAAAGAAAATTAACATTTTGTAAAATGTAACATCCTAGTCATTGCACTAAAGCAGTGCCCAGAGAAATATGAATTTTTAATGTGAGGTTTTAAAGAGGTTTTTCTCTGTAAGAGATATTTAGACATAAATTTAACCCCATATTTATTCTCAGATGATTGCAATTTTCAATGTTTAAAACAGTTTTTAAATAATTAGCTTACTGAGAGTCTGACAGAAACATTTAGGGTGTGCACAGAGATTCACTCTAAAGAAAAGATTTCTACAGAAAGGTCAGCAAAGTGAAGGTTGTCTTGAAAGCTGTGAGGTCATTATGAAATAATTTCTGTCCCCATCCTTCTTTTGATGTGTCGTAGCTTAACCTCAGCCGGCAACTGAGCACCACACAGCCACT
>NW_008795041.1:3443191-3455869 GCF_000699145.1 Aptenodytes forsteri | reverse complement strand
CCCCCGGCCAGCTTTCCCCCAGTTTATATACCGAGCACGATGTCCTATGGTATGGAATATCCCTTGGGCCAGTTTGGGTCAGCTGTCCTGGCTGTGCCCCCTCCCAGCTTCTTGTGCCCCTCCAGCCTTCTCGGTCGGCAGAGCATGGGAAGCTGAAAAGTCCTTGGCTAGTGTAAGCACTGCTCAGCAACAACTAAAACATTGGTGTGTTATCAACATTGTTTTCATCCTAAATCCAAAGCACAGCACTGTACCAGCTACTAGGAAGAAAATTAACTCTATCCCAGCCAAAACCAGGACGTGATGTTGTTTTGGTTATCAAGTTCTGACAGTGACACGGATTTCTAGATTTTGGATAGTACAGTCACAAATCATATCTGAAAACTTAGGTTCTAGAAGAGTTGCAGGCACAGTACTCACTGGAGACTAGGAGTTTGGTTTTGGTTGCAGTGCAGAACTAAGCATGTGCATAAATTCTACATAAAATTGAGATGTAAGTCAATCACTTGCCACATCCAGCAGCCTTGAATGGTACTAAATCTAAGGATTGTCCCCTATAGAGGGCATTCATCAGTTCAGTTGTTTTAGGCATGGCCTGCAGCCTTGTATAAAATGTGATATAGTCAGTGATTTGTTTTATGACTGACCATACCAAGCCAGTGAAGATTATCTTTATTTGCAAGAAATCCATGCTCACATCTGCCTGATACTTTGCTTCATCTCCAAGAAGGGGTTACTGATCATCCTTTGTATGTGATGCTCTCTAAAGAATGCTAAACTGACTGGTCAATAGAAATGCCTGTGCAGAGTGCGTGCCGATAAATGAGGGTGTTCTTTGGTTTTCACAGTTTGGAAATTAATTCTCTCTCACATCAGTACAATAAACTCTTCAGATACTCACTGTCGAGGGATTTCTCTTTGTTAGGATTCTTATATTTCTTGGGGTACTCTGTAGGAAATACCCACTGAAACTTGTAGAATAATGCCAAATTCTCTGGATAATTTCCATTATGCTGTGATCCTATAACGTGATATCATAAAAGCATCAAAAATCTACATAAATATGTCAAAAATATCAAAGGTTTTACAACTACAACAATTATTTCTAACACTTCCTCCTACTATTGTCATTTTTCATCCGATAGCTTCAGTAAATTGCAAGTCAACATGATCAATTTTGTTTTAATTTTGATCCATGTTTTCTTGCTCGGTTTTACTGAGTGCAAACGCATCAGCAAAAATAAGGAACATGCAAAATGGTAGGTTGGTTCATTATTTACAAACCCATTCCTACATAATTTGCACTTTAGAGTAACTTCTGTTAAATATCTTTGGTCTTGCTCTTTCACCAAATTAGGAAACACAAATAGACTTGCTAAGATCGTAGTTGTGAGTCTAACAGTTTGTGGGAGGGATATAATCAGTGAGATGTCATGAAGCTGGATCCACTGAAGGTCATAAAGTGCTTATCAGTTAAGATAGTCCTGTAGTCATCCCCTGCTGCTGGTCTATCATCTATAATTAACTAATTAGTATACCCTTCTTTGTTATAAAGATTTTTTTTCTTCCACAGACCTGCAGATGATGTGTTTGATGCCGCTAGTTTTAATACACAAAATGAGTTGTGATTCCTTTTCCTTTTCTCCATCTACAATTTTTTTTTTGCTGCTCCCTTCGCACGTGCACATTTCTACATGCACGAGCAAAACGTATGCAAAATAAAATAGCAATGAAATAGCACACACTAGTCAGCTAAATATATGTCCTGTTGAATAAGTAATGGTAGGAAGCATTCAATTTGTGACAAATGGAGCCTGCTATGGCTGAGATTTAATGCTGATTATTGTGGTATCTCATGTGATAACTAGCATGGTGGTTGTACCTGGAAATGGGACTGAGCACAAATTGGCATTTCACCTGAGCATGTATATTAATCACAGCCAGTTACTGCTGCAATTCATGTTTGGGTTCTTTCTTCATTCTGTAGCCCTTCACGTTTTGTGTCCTGAAGCGTGGGGGTTTGTGTACCAAGACTTTTTACAATGTGCCATGAAGGGCCATGGGGTCTGAATGCTGGACTTCGGTTTTAAAGGACCTAAACCTTCAGCTAGAGTGGTCTAGCCTTTTCCTCTTGAAGGAGACTTTCATACTTACTGAAGGAACTTCACAAAAGGCAAAAAGGGCAATTTACTGCCTTGAAGTTACAAAAATTTCAGTCGTGGACATACGGGCAGCTCTCCTGGCACTGTGTTCTGGTCGTGTTTGGAGAAAGGGATTGTCAGGATCCCCATCACAGTTCTACTCAGAATTTGGTCAGACAAGGTTGCTGAGCCATGCCTGGGCTGTCCCTGATGGGGTACCTATCTTGTTCAAGGTGTGAGAAACCATGCAACTGGTACTTGTAGATAATCTGTTGTCTTTACTTGGAACTTTACCAGGGAGGGTGGTTTAATTGCAGAAGCTGAGTGATAATTCTGTTGTCAGGTTACAGAAGCAGGGGAGTTGTATTTTGAGGGTGGAAGATTAAACAGCTAGCAAAAGCTTCACAGGGCAGCTTAGACTTTGTATTACTTGCAGCATTACCTCTTCTGTAACATATTGGGAATCCTGCCTCGCAAAAAATGAGGAATCTTGTCAGCAGAGCAGCCTCTGAGATTGACATCACGTGGGAAAGAAAGAGAGAGAAAGGGGAAAAAAAAAAAGTCCCTTAGGGAATAGAGCTCTTGTATCCATACTTACAAGATGTTCCTTGGTGTTGCTATTAATTATTCACAAAAAATGTTAATTACCCTGGGCTAAAAATACACATTATAACTTTGTCCACTGAGTACTGTGGATTTTAATTACAGTTTCATGCTATATACTGCTCTTAAGCTGCATCTCACTTAACAGTAGCCATCTACCGCTCCCAGTGTCACTGCTCTGACACACTGTCAGAGATTGTGTCTTATGCCTGTGCTTACATGGACCAGAGGGATATGGTTAAACTGCTGTACAGTAACAAGCAAAGTTATTGCCATTTTGTCCAGCAAAAACATCCAGTGCCTTGCTAGTAGAGGAACACTGACGTGCTGTGAGCTCTTGAAACAGCCCCACAGTTTTAAGGAAATGTGTTCATTTGATTAAGCCCAAGTAGCCAGCCCTTGTGTGAGAGAAGGGAATCCTGCATCCAGAGGATGCCAAGGTAGGTCAGGAGCTCAGATCTCCTCAGCTGAAGTGGGAACAATGGGGTAAAGAAGGAGGATGTGCTGCAAGAATTTCTGCAGGACCCTTCTGCCAAAGTCAGAGGAGGCTTGAGGGGGATCTCATCAACGTATATAAATACCTGAAGGGTGGGTGCAAAAAGGACAGAGCCAGGCTCTTTTCAGTGGTGCCCAGTGACGGGCCATCGCTGGACCCACTCACTGTTTGGCCTGTGTTAATTTCAAAGTAGTTCTTGTGTTTTTCTGTCCTTGGTTTCCTACCATCCTGCTGTCTTTGGTTCAGAGTTCCCAGATTAGTAGCACTTGGGGATTTCATGGCCAGCAATCAATTTTGCCAGGTCACTTCTGTTTGTAAAATTGTCCTAAGAAACTAGGTAGTTGAGGGTTTTTAAGATTTTTTAACGGCATGTTTAAGGTTCTTTTGGTTTGCCTTCCAGGTTTTTTGAGTCTACTTATGTCATGCTTTCAGACTTTAAAGCAGAAGAGCTAGAAATTTCTTTTCAAAGAGAAAACTGGAATCCCCAGGACATAATTTAATATCAGAGGAACCTTTGGAATCATGTTATCTCCTCGAGTGAAAAAAGTTATTCATGTTTTATTTCCCAGAGTTTCTGTGTTCAGAAGTAAAAATTGAGTTCATTGTCTCTAACATGGCCTGCAGCTGTCCATCGCGAACCCAGAGTTCTCTACCACCGACGAAATGCTGTGGTAAGCCCCCAGCATGTCATTCCTCAGGCCTTTGCAAGTCAAGGAGAGGTTTCCTTCTCATTCTCTTGTGGAATGGTGGAAGTGAGGAGGAAAGCGTACTGGTCAGACTCTGCTTGCTAGATGCCTAAGAAAGCTTGAAGGTATGCATTAGGAGGTCGATTTTACCGAGTAAAGAACAGGTCATGTTCTTATGAGCAACAAATGCTTCTACATAAACTAGTTCGGAAAAGATTGTGTTTTGTGGTTTTGAAAACTGACTAATAACTTCAAAACAAACACTGAAAAATCAGAAAACATTTTGCTCCAAAGCAAACTATGGGAATGGATACTTACATTTTTTCAGAACAGAAAATATGCAAACAAAAGTCTTTTATTTCCAAACTGTGTCTTCAAGCAGAGCATTTTTATTACTGGAAGAGACAAGCACAAAGTAATAACTCAAAGAACTCTACTAATTTTTAGAATGTGAGCATGTTATTTACTCTTCTACCTTCACCATATTCAAGAGAGTTTACAGGCATGTAGAGATGAACAGGCCTCTACACACCAACAGAAGAAATTTCTTCATTGAACCTCTCACTTTGAAACGTTAATGCCCTTAAAGTAAAAAAATACTTCCCATTTTAGCAATGTGGTCCCACATATCTCTGCTCTGTTCTCGAGTGAGAAACATCAGTTTCTGGGAGAAAGTTCCAAGTATTTTGTTTGAAAGCTGAAAATTCTCCTTTAAAAAAAAAATTAAAATTAAATCACTGCTATTTAATAACTGCTTTCCTGTGATCACTCTGTTGATTACTTGGTCCTGAACTTTTATTGTCAGACTCTTTTATATAGAAACCCCTATGTTCCCATCAGTTCATGACGGATTTTTGTAAGAACTAAACTTCTTATCAATTCCCTGAGTTGGATGCAATTTCTGGGGTGACTTCCCTCAAATGAAGCTCAGAAAGGCAGGAGGCCTCCTGAAGATATCAGGTGCGGAGGGATTGGTGAAGTGTGAAGATGGGATACAGTCAGCAGGCTTTTTCTTGCTTACCTCTGCTGTATGTATTAAGAGGTAGTATGAACGAACTGCAGCATTAAACAATAAGTGCCACTGGAATGTATTCCTCTTGGAAATCTCAGAACAGGATATCAGGAATCCCTAAAACATCAGCTATTTGCTGTGTGAACAGATCCTGGTATTTAGCGAAGGTGCTGTGACTTAAATGGCGCTTACCCCAAGGCACACGCATATAAACCATGCAGAACTAATTGTAACCAGGGAACCGTGGGCATTAGAAACTGTTTGGAGAGCGGGAAAGAGATAGTACTGACCACTATTAGAGAGTCATGAGTGAGATGAGAGCAATGCTGTTTCTTTGTACCTGGGAACTGTCCCGCCAGCGCTAGGTATGGAGCACTCAGACACTAATGACAGGCGTCATCAGGAACCTAAAATAATAAGTAATACCAGTCTCTCTAACCTTACATAGTTGAAAACATGTTCAGCACAAAGGTTTTCAAGTGCCTACATCAGAGTAAAAAGCTAACTGCTTTTGAATACATGAAGTGCAACTTCCTACGTTATTAACAGCTCAAATAGTTTTATCAAATCTACATAAATTGTAGCCAATTAAGCTGACAGTATGATCTGAAATATCATGGCTCTGATGCGATAATCAAATGAATTTTCTTCTAAATTTAGTGCCTCATCATTTTGGTTTATAGTTTTTATTCGTTTCATTTGATAAAAGACTACCTAATTATGTTTTCACAGCCTTGTGCTCAAGAACCACATAAATTACTGCATCACTGTACTTTGTCATCTCTTGCAGAGATGGCTTGATATTGCATGAGCCTTGTGATCCCTGTCTGGGAGCAGGCCATCTACAAGTGTCATGAGCCCTACTCTGTACTTAGGACTAGGTCTGCTTCAGCCACCGAATTGCTCCTTGTGTGCCTTGTTTTGAAAAGTGTAGCTCTTTTTAGTGCCAAGGCTACCTCTATTCCACACTTGGTTGCAAATTCCTTCTGAGAAAAAATAACATTGTATAATGGTAGAGCTCACCGTATATAGGTAGAACATCGTATATAGGTAGAGCTCACCATTACAGCGGTCCCAACACTACTGAGGAAATATTATGCTGCAGATGTTATTGGTTTTTGCTGTCCCTATCTGCTGCCGTTTTAACCTCCTAATTCTCCTTTGACTTGCAGCAAGAGTCTCAAATACACTATTTCCAAGCACTAAGAGACCAAAGTAAACAGCATAAATAAGCATTCCCTACTGAGATATGTATTGGTTTTCCTCTCAGTGTTGGTCATACTTTATTTTTCACATTTGATTTGCTGCAGGTTGTAGCTAATTGAAAGCAAACTCAGCTGAACTAACCTTTACTTGAACTTGGGAACAAGTATAAAGTCCGGTTTTCTCTCCCTCCATTTAGTGGTTGTATTAGTATGGCTGTATTTGTTTCTGACCGCAAATGGCTGAGCTCCATGTGCAGACATAGATTCAATAAAAGCTGAATAAAACCCTCAGACTTGGTGCTCAGAACTTACTCCCCCACGTCGGTAAAGTTGCAGTAATATTGCTTTTAATTTAATAATTCAGTTATTCAACTGATAAAAAAATAAATCACGTCCTTCAGCTTTTAGCTCTCCTAGGTCTTTGTTCCTGTTTGTTGCCTTGGAGCAAACCCCCTCTTAAAATTGCTGTTACTTCTGCACAGCCTTACAGAGCCTTTCACGGTACAGAAATGTAATCTTGGAGCACAAAATAGCTGTGGCCGTGAATGCACTTAGGGAAGAAGTGGGCGATGGCTGTACTTGCCCTGCTTCCTAGCAAATGAACCATGGGAGAAGCAGGCTAACCGGCCCATGGCCGCTGCCGTGTTAGTGCATTTTAACAGCGGTGGTAGCAGCAATACTGGCGCACACAAGGAGAGAGCAGGACTGGCAAAATTACTTCTACTGAGGAAACATCAAAGGACAAAAAACTTCCCCCAAAGCCAAACTGCTGCTGTTCTGAGGGAAGGACATGATGACAATAACTAGATGGTGTTATCTGAAGGCTTTGAAAGGTTCAGCCTTTATGTATAAGATGAAACCAACACAAAGTGTGTACTGAAATGGAAGAAAATACAAATCCAAAGACTTGAAACCAGATATTTGAGCTGAAATAGGCAGAATACAAGGAACAGCAAACCTCCAATTGTTTCTGTGTTTGCAAATCATGCTGTTCTTGAGTGCAGGGTCCTTCCCAAAGATTGTCGAAAACCAGGACAGAGTATGTCCTCTGCTGTACACAGCATTTAATTAAGGATCTCAGATCTTTTACTTTTGAATTTCTCAATTTCCTTGGCTTTATGGTTTTGTATGAAAATAGTTGAATTGTTCTGTCTCTTCAGGGTCTGAATGGAAGCTTTTATTTTGGAAAAAAAGTGTAATCTTTCTCCCTTTTAGTTCTCAAGACAAGAAGAGCTCTCTCTGTGAAGACAAGAGGCATAGTTCACACATTTTGCTGA
The DNA here is from genome assembly GCF_000699145.1 of Aptenodytes forsteri. Classification (NCBI taxonomy): domain Eukaryota; kingdom Metazoa; phylum Chordata; class Aves; order Sphenisciformes; family Spheniscidae; genus Aptenodytes; species Aptenodytes forsteri. The sequence goes on along the minus strand of NW_008795041.1, from coordinate 3,448,449 downwards.
AAGTAAAGTGAATTCAGATGGGCATATCTCACATGTACCCTTTTTTTTTTAGTTTAAGCCCTTCATTCAAAAAGTACCAAATTAGGCAATGATGTAGTATTGCAGTCCTTTCCACTCTTTATATGCTTTTCTTATTTTTATTCTTAAGTTTGGCACGTCTTGGAATAGATTTGCTATTAGATGTTTGAACAATTACTTCTGGGGCAAATCAGTTCCGCTTTTTTAAGGAGGGGCTAAGTGTTGTCTGTCAAGTTACTGTGGTTTAACACATTAGCAGCCAACACCTGAGTCACTGCTGAGCATGTGCATGCTTCAAAGTCTTTGACAAACCAGTAGAAACCTCGTGAAGATGTTCATGTTCTGCTTCACATGTGTAGAGAATAAGAGGTTGAACCTGGCCAAACACCACAGCTCAGCTGACAAGCAGTAGCTTGCTGGGTCACAGGGCAACTTGGTCAGATGTCCAAATGTGAAGTTATTTGCAGTTTGGTTAAAATTAAAGAAATCTGTTTCCCTAAGGCAGGATAAGAAGTAGAGCAATTAGCTCAAACTCCTTCAATGCCTTACTTTAACAGACACCATGGAAATGACTGGAGACTGGCTCCCAGTGAAGCTTGTGCTGACCTGAGGCTAAAGGCCTCATTTTTGAGCTGAAGACTGACCATCCTTTAGCAAAGGAAAGTCCTCGGGATCTGACCTGCAGCGAGAGTTTTGGCATCTAACCATTTCCATCAAGGCAAGCCTCTGGCATGGAAATCATGTGCAATGGCATTAGAGTGCCTTGAGCCAATGGAGCGTTCCTTCATGTCCCTCACCAGTGGCTGGGATTTTATTGACAGCGCAGGGATCAGATACATTTGGGGCAGAACAACGCAGGCAGCTGTTTCTGGTAGCCGTGGAGGATGGCAGAATAATGCATTGCACTGCTGTGTACTCGTTTGCCTCAGAGAGGCACTACAAGCTCTGTGCCTCCCAAAGGCTCTCTTTACCATGGAGGTGATCCTCTTGCATGATCTACCAGTGGATACAACTGCCTGGACTCTACCTTCTGTTAAACACCCACTGGCTAGCTGGCTTCACCGTTAAAGAGAGGAGCTGAAGTGCCCCAGACCCTGGGGGCAGGCAGACAGGAGTGGAGAATAGATGGCCCAGAGCCTATGGCACCACCTCCTGCCTCGATTGCTGTTTCCCAAGGGCTGGATGAAGGCCAGCATTGTCTTCCCCTGCCAGGGTGCACTAGCATTGCTCAGGGACAAGTCCTGGTCCCTCCCAAGAGGAAATTGGCTGTAAGGAGACATACAAGGTTACAGAGAGAGAAGAAAGGGGGGTGGAGACCCCTGTCTCACCCATAGTACCCAGCGTCTCTGATCACACAGGTCCATTCAGAAACCTTCGGCCCTGCAGAAACCTTCTGCCCTGCAGAAACCTGCTCTTCTGCCATCTCAAGAAGATGGCGCTGCATACATTGTTAAGAAACCTGGAGCCACTGCTGCAAGCAGCATCGTGAAACTTGTGTGGAGAGCTGTTTAGATACAGCTAATAGAAAAAGAAAAACCAGATTGTCTTCTCTGGGGCTTCAGCAATGTCCTGAGTAGAGCCAGGAGCCATTTCCCCTCACACTGGATTTACAGTGTGAACCGTCTCCTCCAGATTCGCACCTGAGTACCTTTTTTTAAAAACAAGAAGAACAATTTGAAAACATGCAAGAGAAGGGATGTCCTGGTGGCCCCTCCCTTCTGCCTTGGCTCAGCATTTATCACACATACCCAGCCAGGATGCATGAATAAAGCAGGTCGATTCCTTCTTGTCCTCAAAAGGATTAAACCCTACATTTCTTGCCTCCCTGGAGACTGAAGACTACCTTGGCAGGGGGACCCTTTCTAGACTTCGAGATAAAGCTAGGCTGCTGTGCAGAAATGAATTAAAATTAATCTGTAGACAAGTGAGCCTGACGGCAGCTTAGCAATGTGGAGCTCAGCTGGCAGTAGGGAAACCTGCTTCCATGTGCTTTAGCCTGTGGATTGCTGTGTACCTTGTCTAAAGGCTGATTCGTGTAGCTGTGCTTTAAAAGAAAGCAGGGTAGCTGCTGCTGTGGTTTTGTACAAAGCCTGATGCAATTAGGTAGGTGCTGAGGTGGAAGGTCTCTTGTGGAAACCCACCAAGCTTTTGGGTGCTGCTCAGGGTTACATGTCTCCCAGGTGCTCAGCTGAGCAGATTTATCAAAACTCAGGTATTTGTAGATGGGCATGAGCACAGATTGAGGTTATGGTGTAGCTGGACCACGATTTTGAGTGTTGCAGTTTTGGAGTGAAGCACCTACGTCCCATTTGCACCTTAGGGATCTCAGTCGCTGGGACTCTGCCCCCCAGTACTAAGGAGCACGATCCCATTGCCACTCTGGGAACTATGCTCCTAAATCGCTTAAGTGCTTCTCTAATTCCTACTCCAAATTTGAATATGCAAATTGCATATTGTTCATTGTTAAGAGTGAATGGGCCTCTGCGTCCCCCTGCAGTTAGAGCCAGGACTCGTACTGATACAGCTGCGGGAGTGTTCCAACAGGAACTGCTACATGTAAATTCTGAGAAACACCTTTCTGCAGAGCTGAGCAAAAGAAATCTTTTTCACAGAAACTGTAGACCATGTTGGTGGAAATTCAAAACCAAAAAATAATTGGTCTTGGATGCATGTTTTTTAACAGCAGGTGATTCCTCTCACCTTTTCCTTTTCCAAAACCATACCCCCCCCCCCCCCCCAGTTTGTTTAGTCAAAAAACAATTTTGTGTTGTGAAACAGGGTGTCACGGGACAGTTTAGTTCTCCCATATATCTTCCACTCAATCCTAATACCTCATTTCTAAATGCTCGCCTGTCACAGATTGCAAAATCAAGTATTAACAGTACAGTCTTGTACAGACAACGTGCTGTAATGCCTTCATTTATGTTTTGAAGAAATCTATTTACTCCAGGGGAAAAAAATGGGCTTACATTTGAAGCTCTAATAAATGACAAAACCCTATAAACACAACATGTATATATACTGGTTACCGATGTGAAAGAACTTCATGTGTACTGTAGCTGTATGTATAAAACACTAAACGACTCGACAATAAGCTTTCCAAAGAAGAGACAATTACCACGCTAACCTGCAGTAGCTTTGAAGAAGCAAGGTAATGCGAGGAATTAAGCATATCCTGCATGGACCAGATGTCAGAACACACGGTTTTCTAATACAGTCAGTTATATGTCAGGTTAAATTAGCAGCCTGACTGTGATGTCTTGCCTTCATGCTTACCCATGTCTGAAGAGATCCTGTGGGTTATGTACAAGATGGCTGTCAAGTTTCCCGAACTGATTAAGACCTCTCGCTTTTCTGCGGCAAGGAGGCCACAAAATCCAGGACAAGAGTGTTAAATATTCAGAAGAGGGTGCAGAGAATGTGGGTTAGGGAAGGAACTGCATGCTGGGTTTTGACAGTTAGCAATCACTTTCTTGCCACGCTTCCTTTTCCTCCTGTTTGCTGTATTTTTTCAATGTATTTTGCTTCATATGAAGTGCTAAGCATTCAGGAAAAAGTATTTGCAAAGTGCACAGAGACCTCCCAGTCCCGATTTGAATATTTTGAAAATAATACCATAGCCAACTTCCACCTCTTCTGAAACTATATTTGCAGGGATGTGACCATTGTCTCAGGTCCTCTGGTTTTATTGCACACGCCAGAGTTATATTGAAAGAAGACAGGTGGATGAATAGTAGCACGATTAATCACGGTTCAGTCATGCTATGATAGTATCTGTGGGCATATCAGATGTACACTATTTTTATATGGAAGGACACTCACTCAACCATTATGAATACTGTTGAGAAGAAGCCGTACGACCAGAAGAAAGTAGCATCTTTAGAAGCTGTAACTAGCGAAAGGAGTCAAACGTGGGCTATTTGCAGTACAGCCTGGGTAAGGTGGCACAAGAGGCAGAATTCGTGATGAATAAATTGGGTATCACTGCCCAGATAGAGACGGCTGAGATTTCTATTTTCTTGCTTGGAGAGGAGCCCCTTCTCAGCGTCTCCAAGATCACAGAGCTTGCTGCTAATGCATCTAAAGCAAAGAAATCAATCTGAGAGAGCTTAGTGATGGGTACTGCTTCAGGAGCGGCAGCACTTGGCCTGCCCCAACGCCATCACGCCCACGCTCCCCACCCTTGTTCCCACAATACAGCCATGCTAAGGTGGCGAGCCACGCGGCTCCACACCAGCCCTCCAGCTGAGGAGAAATAACCTCCCCTGCCTTTGCAACCTCAGCGGGGACCACTGACCATCACTTCAGCTGACTGGGATCTCTGGGCACATCTTCTCTTTTAGTTGAAGAGCGGCACGGAGCAGCGCCGTTCGCCTCGCAGAGTTTCAGACCGCCCGAGTGCCTGTGAAACCCCTGAAAAATCCTGAAAGAGCTGAAATCACGGCAGAGCTACATCCCTTTGCTGAGACTTTCAAGCAAGCCCGACACCCTGGCAACGCCCTCGCTAGGGTGCAGCTCTGGGCAGCTTCCGAGGCGAAGCGGGACGATTCTCTCCGCAACTTTCATTGCCGTTTTCGTTTTGAAACGGAGAGCGCAGCGGGCGGGGGCGGAGGGGCGTTTGCAGGACGGGCCCCCTGCCCCGGTTGCCGGGGCGGCGGGGGCTCCGGCGGGCGGCGGGAGGAGGGAGAAGGCACCGCGCCGGGCAGGGGTTTCTTGGGTTTCAAGCGCCAAGGAGCCTTTTGTCTTTACCGGCAAAGGCATCGGGGCATCATCTCCCTCTGTACAAAAAGGGTTTGTGTAAGTTCAACCGCTGTATTTTCTCCCTGTCACTGTAATAGCAGGAGCAGGTAGTCCGTGCTGCCGCCCTTCCCCGGCTACCACTGAAATGTGCGTTTTCACTTCCCCCGCCCTCTTCTCGGTAGGAGCAGTGTAAAGGAACAGTGTGCCCTGCGGCTCCTTCAGCCAGCTGAAGTGCTGAGATGCAAAAAGGCTCTTTTCTGACAGCCATTGCTCTTCTTGTGCTCACTGGGCTTGTCATTAATAAAGGCTATTTCTTTTTCAGAGCATTAGTTTTCAAATGAAATGGTGGTTTTACCAACTCTACTTATATCATGATTCTGGTACAGAACACTGCCCAAAGGGTTAACGCTGAATCTAGTTTCTTTACACTGCGGTCGTTGGTAAGGGCTTTGGGGAGGTTGGGGTTGGGGTGGGTTTTTTTGGTGGAAGAGAAGGGGAAA
>NW_008795041.1:3431234-3442987 GCF_000699145.1 Aptenodytes forsteri | reverse complement strand
CTGCGGCGGGAACGCCCTGCCAGCCAGGTGCCGGGCCGCAGGCTGCGCCCCGGCTCTCACGCCGGTGTCGGGCGGCAGCAGCGAGCACAGCCGTGGGAGCTGGGCCCGGGTAGAGGAACTCCTCCGCCCGGTGACAGAGCTCCGGGAGGAGGGGAGTAGGTTGAGGGGTACCGGGGAGTCTGAGAAGGAGACGGACTACTGGAGCCGCTCCCTACCATCCCTGGGAGGGGCCTGCCAGGCAGGCAGGCTCATTGCAGGAGGGTTGGACTGGACGGCCTTTAAAGGTCCCTTCCGAGCCAAATTATTCTATGCTTCTAGAAATCACAGTCAAAACATGTATGTAAATACTGCATCGTGACAGTAACTCTTAAGGGAAACTAGAGGGCAGCATTCTAAAATACTTCAAGCTCTAAAGATGCAGCTAGGTACGTCCTCAGCTTCCCCAAAAAACGTTAAGTGCCTAACTCCTAGGGGTTTTGCATGTTTAACCAGCTAAATGCTTTCAAAATACTGTCCTGAGATGGCTCAGGAAGCTTATTGCATAGAAATAATAGTCATTGCTGTGTGTCTGCAGCCAAGCAGCTCCTGGTGTAAGTCTGCCAATTATTATACCCAATATAACCGAGTTGCCATTTCCTTATCCCTCCCTTTGTCTCAGAGTTGTTGTGTCATGAATTGTGTTTTATTGTGTACTAGAAATCACTTCGGACTGGACAAGGTTTTTTATTATTATTATTATTACATGTGTGAGTATTGCTTAGCATCTGCATGGGGCTTGGCTTCTGACCTGTTCATCGTGGCATGTTTGCAACGACCCTTGCAGTGGCAGAGAAAGATGGAGGGAAGTGAACCGTCATGGTCAAATTGCCAAGAAGGAAACAAAATTAATAGAAAATTTATTTGGATTTTTTTTTTTTTTTTAACTTCTCATGGTCCAGTCTTCGAGTCTGGGGGAGATCGGATGTATAGTATAATTTTTAGGACTTGGAGTTGTCAAAATGAACCTTGAAGGGCAGCATTAAAGTGTTTGGCATCACACACCTGAATGAAGGTGGAGATCAATGCAGCAGGAGACTGAGGAGAGGCGGAGGCTGTGGAACCAGTTTGGACACGCCAATTTTATGGTATACTGCAGAGCTGGGCCCTGCCCTCAGCTGGACCACAACGGTGCAGGAATAGCTGGGCCTAAACCATACTATTTAGAGTTTAAAAAAACAGAATATTTCTCCACTGATTTGAGAAACTAACCGCCTCCAGCAACTTCTGGACGTTAGGAGTGTTGAGCGGGAATTAGGGTTTCCAAGTCTGGCAGACCTGAAGTTGTCGGCCCTTGGAAGCCCCTGTCAAAGAGCTGCACCAGCCTCTTGGCAGGCTGCCGGGGAGCCAGCACGGGGGCTGATAAGAAACCACCCAGATCAGTCGTGCTCAATGTTCCATGTTGCATCAGGAGAATTGCTGAAAGCAAGATGTTTCCATAAAAAGTTACACTTTCAAAGCATAAACCTTTCCCAGCGGAGAAATGTTCCATCAGAAAATGTTGGACCAGTTTGACTCTTGGCATACTCTAAGGTACAAAAGCTCATTGCATTTTAAATAAACTTCAGCAGCCTCAGCCCATGCCAACTCTCAAACAACAAATCAGGCAAACTCGGCTTTTTCTCCCGTAATTATCCAACCTAATAATTCTCTTGTCATTTTCCCCTTTTGCTTCACTGAAGGAAGAAAGGTTGTGTTTGCAGTACACCAAGATGCTGTTTGCTTCTAGTTTCATTGCCCTGGAATTTGAAATTCATAAACAGTCACGATATAAATATATATAGCTTTAATCCCAAGTTATGTATGTACAAGTGGCACCAAGATTCAGTTACCTTCAGGACACACATGGTCGGACTTTGTTTTATAAAACATTTTTTTGGTATAGTCCTTTCTAAAACCAGCATGAAATGCACATTTTCTTCAGGGACAAATGAAAGACAAAGTCTGCCTTGCCAAGGTTTGAACACATGGCTTTTGAAAGTCTAACCAGTTAACACCTAATGCTTAGATCTTTCCCCTCAAACATTAAAGTTGCATGAGGGATGGAGAGTATTTGCAATGAAAAATGAATGGCAGAGCTAGCATCCTGGAGGATATGTGAATTCTGAAGAATAGTGAAATAAAAACGTTCAGACAATGTTAAAGTCTGGTAGGAACTGAAAAATCAGGCAGTATAGAAGCTGAGTGTTTATGTGTTTGTCGGTGCAGATGAATTAACATACTGTACAACCTGCCTTATATTGTGTTACCTGAAAACTACAATTTATAACAATTTTTCCCTGACCATCTCATATCTGCAAAATTATGTGTGGTTACAAAACTGACACAGTAATGCCGATTCATCTTTTGTACATACCAGTACGTCTCTGAAGTAACCTACCTCACTTTAAGTATAGGGGAAAGAAGATTTGGTACCTGTATCTTAACTTTTGAATATGAATAACCATGACTAGGCTACGTGTTCAGTCTTAACTCATTAACTGATGCTAATGTGAGTTGTTTATCAACTTAATAGTTTTAATATGTGCTTTTTATCATTCAGTTCCTCAATTTTTTTGGAAAGGAAAAAGCCATCGACTCCATAGATGTCAGTAGGCAACAAAGACCAATGGCACTTTAGAAATCCCATTAGTGGGGGCACATATTGTGGACTACATAGGAATCAGCAGCGTGCCAGATATTGCACTTTCCGCAGCCTTTGCCCCTGCAACTCTACCATCTCCCGCAAAATAAAAATTCAGAATCTCTTGCTTCCAATTTTTTATTTAAAAAATGCAAATAATTTTTTTAACCCTTCTCAGTGTGTGAAAACCATGCAGACACCAAGCAGTGTTCCCTACCACTGGGCGTGCGTCTCTGGAGAAAATGCCAGCTTATCGGGAGTATTAAGTGGCAGCCAGCATGACAGTAACAAAAGACACGAGCATTCAGGTGTGAAATCAGAGAACCTTTCCAGCAGCAGCATTTTGCTCTGTGTTATGCTGCATTCAGATTTGTGCGAAAGTTTTGTACATAGAGTAAAGCTTTAATATTTGATTGGAGAGCTAGCACCAAATGAAGTGCCAGCGTAAAAGAAGTCCGAGGCAAGTGCCTTCCTCCAGAATCTCTTTCGTGTAGCAAAACAACTTACTTGAAAATCATTGTTCATCCTTTAATTATGTAGCACAGTTGTGCATTTTAGAGTTCATATGGCATGAAACAGCATGATCTTGAGGGTGACAGCCCACTCCTACAAAGGCTTTTATTGCACTGTTTGAGGGACTACAGTAAGACTGCTGAAAGGATTCAACTGGAAGAGTCTTTACCCTACCATAAAAATGTCAGTAAAAATAAAGTCACCTTTTTCCAGATTTCAGCCTCCCAAAATCAACTATTTCTCTAGAAAAACAAAACTGGGTGGCCTGAATTTTCACAGGAAAGCACAGGACATCTGGGGATTTTCAATTTCCTGAGAAAGAATCAAAATTTTTAAACTAAATCAGGCACTTTTTGCGAGAAGCTTTGTTCTGTTAGATTTCCAGCTTCCTGTCCATCCCAAATAACAAATAACATTTCTAAGTACTTCCAACACCTGTTGTTCAGCGGCTTCAAACCCTTGATGCTATGGGTCTGGTGCAGACACAGGCATTGTAACAGATTGTTACAAAATTTTATAGTCCAAGCTACTGACTGAGGATTTACAAGGCTGCAGGATGCCACACCGAATGTCCTCCTTCGCTGCTGGGCACCATGGGTGGTGGCTGGCCCATGCAGCTGTCTGTAGGTCGCTCTGAGCTGAGCGCCTGGCCAAGGCACGTGCAATGCTGGTGGGGTGAAGCTTCCACCGGAGTGAATGGGACTGCCACGAGAGCAGGCAGCAAGGTTTTGAGAAGTGCAAAATGCCTTTGGTCCCCCTCCTTGTGCTGCCCTACGTGGGACATGAGAGGGTTTGACTTTTCGGAGCTGTAGTGCTTGCGGTGGGTTAGCTCACGGTCCAACCCGAAGGCTGTGGCCCCCACAGTCATAAGTCACTTTTGAAACAATCCAGGAATTCTGTTTTTTTAACTTTATAATAATTTGACCGTGTTTAATCCAGGTTACACAGTGCAATACTAGTCATTGTGCTCTTGCCCCTTGTACTTTAGCTGCAGACACCTGCGAGGCGTTTCCCCCCCAGTTATCTCTCTGGTGGGCTGCCAAGCACTGACTGTAGGGAGTCTGCAGCAAGAACACTCACCACCACATACATTTTCTCCTAGCTCGAAACTTTCCTTTCAGAGACACATCCTGGTTGAGAAACCCCCGTCATGCAATTAACTCTCAGCAGGTGCATTTCATATTGCATCAGTGAGTGCCTCCTTACAGAGCCTTCATCACTCTCAGTACAACAAAGATGTCCCGTTGTTTTAAATGTCACAGCTTTTTTGGACTTTTAGTAGTTGATTTTTATTGCTGCTCTTTTCTGTACCGAATATTTTATCAATCATTTTATTTCTAATAGTGCTTAGCTTGGCCCCTTCTGTACATATCTTTGTCCTGTAGATATCAATTACCAGTCCATAAGGGGACCTAGCAACATCTTTTCATTTTCACGGTGCACCACCACCCAGGTGCATTTCTACTGGCTATTTTTTGCCCTGTGCCTGCAAGCTGCTAAGTGGTTTTGGTTATCACTGGAGAAATCAATAGGATTTGTAGCACCTTGAAGGAGGTAATAAGCACTTGCAGAATCAGCTCTTAGGCCTTGGCTTCCTTACTGATGAATTTGCCATGACAATAGTTCCTGAAGTTTCACCACCTCTGTTAGCCTTTGTCTTGAGGATCCGAGTTGCTATCATGGGGAATGAAAATGAAATGAAACTAAGCTGTCCCAGAAATCCCTTTCTAATCTCAGTGCCATAAATTTTTTACTACTTAAGCTCTTTAAGTCATGTGGCTTCATTAACAGACTGTTTGGGCATACTTGTTAATATGATCAGGATGATACCTTAAAAAGGGGATCAAGCCCTTCTGTGATGCCTACACTGGGAATCAAATGCTTTTTAAAGCAGGGGTGGTATGGGTAAATGAGAATAGCTTAACATAAACTCAGAGAACAATTTTTCTCCTAAATTGATTAATAATTACAAAGAATAATAATTATAAGCAGACACCTGCATGAACCTAGCAGGGCTTAGTAAAGTGCCACAGAGGAAAACCTTTTTTTTTTCTCTTCAGAAGGCAGTAATTTCAAAGGTAGTAAGTACCACAGCATAGTTCTTCTTAACAGAGGTAGAAAGAGCCACTGCAGCTCCTCTTCAACAATTCTAATCACAGCGTTTGGTATATACTGCTCGATCTTTGCTTCCCATTACAAATCACAAATGACCTCGTACACTCCCAAAGCAACTGAAGATGGGTCTGCAAAACCTTTTTATAGGCATGACACTTTAGGTTATGAGAAGTTGGAGGGAAAACATTGATGAAAAGCAGAAAATTGAAATGAAAACTTGAATTTAATGTGAGGTAAACGTATGTTACAGCCACTGTGCTTTAAAAAAAAACCTGTGGAGAGAAAACGTTAAGGGTAGCTCCAGAAAAAGCCACAGCAGCAGTAGCAATACCAATAACAGAAAGTATATCAGAGTTAGTATAGGGTTTTTTGTAATACCATTTTGAAGTATTATGCATAATCAGTCCTTTAAAATTCAGTCTCTTTATGAACGCTCAGGTATGATAAACTTCAAGATATGCTTTCCCAACTTTAAGAAACTGTTGATTCTTATCCCTATAAACAACATATTTATATCAGCATCTGTAGTGAATCCGTAAGCTAAAAAAATATGATTAAGGTTCTACTTAATCTAAATGATAACTAGCAGCCCATCACATATTGTTTTAGGCAGCTTTCTGATCTCAGCCAAGAGATGCTCAAACAAAAGAAAAAAAAAAAGACTGAGGAGAGAGAAAAGTTCAGAACACATTTCCATGCTCTAGAGAGTGTGATGTTTGTAACACGTTACAAATCCTAAGCCTTTTGAATTAGTACTAGTCAGGAAGTACAGACATTTGTTATGGGAAGAAGTTCTTTCTTTTTCACTGGAAATGCTGAAATCTCAGGGGTTTTTTTTTCACTTTTGAAACTGCTACTAGTTGCAACATCTTGGACTATTAGGAACCGCATATGATAGCATTTGGGTCATCGACATCTGGGTTCCACTTACCAAGAAAAAAGGAAAGGCAGTATAACTCATGTCAAGTATCATGGTTTTATGGACATTAGGTCTTTTCAGAGAGCAAAAATTTAGAATTCATGTTCTTTAAGAAATTTTGGAAAAAGATTGGTTCTGATTCAGAGAGAAGGAGAAAGAAAATGAGAGGTTTTGCTTCTCAAGAGAAAGAAATTCTAAGGAGAAATCATTTAGAAAAAATAGAAATATTTCAGTATGGATTTTCCCAAGTATTTTAGCAGCCTTTACTCTTGGGAGCTCTCCTGGGAGTGTCCTAGGAGGTGATGGCTAACTGGGGACTTGCCAGGTGTGTGGTGGCTGCCCTGAAGCTCCTCACTCTGGACATGGAGCCTGGGAGCTCTAAGGGCTCCAGCTCCACCTGAGGTTTGCAGGGCTGCCTGACCCCTTACTGCAAATCCACAGCTGGAAGCATGGAGATACCAGAACCCAGGGTCAGCCCAGAATTTCTAGGAGTTTCAAAGCCCCTCCTTAGAAGTCAGAGCCCTGAAGTCCCTAGACAGGAGTAGAACCCTCATAGGGTTCCCAAATGTAGGACCCTGCCCTGCAGAACATGGCTTGGGCCCTCTGAGAGCTGCCACCTCTGCTTGGCTCTCTGGTCCATAGTAGGGAAGGAGGTTTGAGGAAAGAAAAAAAATCTAACTTGAGAAAAACTTCAAGATGTTATACCCTGAGTGAGCCAGCTGCACTGTGTCTTCTCAAGATGAGAAGACGCCTGCAGCTGGATAAGTGAAGAGCAAGTCTCTTGCCTGAAAAAATTATAATGGAATTTTTCCTTTTGGATAACAATTGCCCTAGAGACCAGCTGAACCATCCAAATAATTGGATTTTACTGTTGTTACATGGTTAATCCAGCAAAAACTAATGGGAAATATTGGTCCTTCGGGGAACTGGTAGACTTCTGTGCTTACACAAAACTTAGTCATTTGCTTTAGAAAGTTAAAAAAATATCTGGCGTATAGAATGTAAAGAAGCCAAGCTGCTGCTTCAGCTGGCTTCAACCAGGAGTCCGTGCACAAACTTCACCATGAATAATATTCACATGTATGTTTTGTCGATGTGTTCTCTTGTTCATGCTTATTAACCCCCTGGGAACCACTTGCATAAATCAGCTGCTGTGCCCAAGTAGTTGCAATCTCCAAATAACTAAGGGAACAACCCAGCAACCGTGCACAGTTTAATACTACTGCACCGAGCCAAAAATCCTCCAAAGAGCTTCAGACACATACTGATATCTAATTTGTTTTTTTACCACTTAAACTGTTATGGCAGCCATTAGGTCAGTGCAACGCCATTCTTCTTAATTGTGTTATGTCAGCTAAGTACCCAATTTATACCTTTCAAAAATGCCACAGATTTGTTCCTTACTTGGCAGGAGATAAATCTGCTGCCATAACATATTGATCTGAAAGACCTCCATTTGATAGCTGTCACTTCAGAGCCACTAGGCTAAATTGTCTCTCTTTTGCAAGTTCCTTTGCTGACAAAGCTTTCTGTCCGTGTAGGTAACAAGAAATTTTGACAACAGTATAACACGAGGAATGTTTTCATTTGACTGGTTTTTTGTCTTAAATAAAAAGGTCTATTGCGGTTGAGTAGACATGCTATTGCACAGTACTTTATTGCAGCTCCCTTCTGCGTGCACTACTGAACCACAAACAGCGGAAAGGGTCAAAACTGTCCTTAGCTCCCCGTGTCATACTGTCTGAGGACAGATGTAAATTAATTTGAGGAACGACATATGTATGAAAAAGCGAGCACGTGGCTTTCAATAATTTCTTCATGGTGAAGATAAGCAAAGTTCATTATCAAAAAGATTATTTTTGTATTTCAGTGGAAAAGACCTCATTTTTGTCTAACATTCTTTGTCAGACAAATCTAAAGAATAAAAGTTCTGACCTTTTTTGTTTTGAATCTCTGTGTGTATGTGTATGCGTAACCTGAATCTCCATTTTTAGCTGCTTTCCCACATATTTCAATTGACTGTAGGTAAAGCGTAACAAAAAAAAGGAGAAATTATTTAATCTTTCCAGTATTTCACAGAATCGCAGAATGGTTGAGGTTGGAAGGGACCTCTGGAGGTCATCTGGTCCAACCCCCCTGCTAAAGTGGAGCCACCTAGAGCAGGCTGCCCAGGACCATGCCCAAAAAACATAAATGAGAGCAAATACATTTTAAAAGATATATGAGAGATGCTCAGATATACGAGAGTTGCTATTATTAGCCTGGCAGAAACACAACAAATGCGTTGCAATAATTTGCAAAAAGCATGCAAGAAAGCATAGTTTAATTTAAAGTAGGCTTTTTTATTTAGTCAACCAGCTACCACTGGGAGGGAGTCGAAGGATGAACTCCCTTTTGCAACCTAAACCCTCTCTCTGATGTCCCATCACGGTATTAATATGTTAACCTGGAGCACATTTGACTTCCTACTGCTTCTTCTGCCATCTGTGTGGACAGTGATTCCAGACACGACATAAATGTTAAAGCAGTTGCACAGGAGAAGATGATCTTAGCAAGTGATGCCCACCGAAGGGAAGTGAGGGTAGATGAATTAGAGCAGATCCCTTGGCACTTCAGGTTACTGTCTCCGGAAGGACAAGGCTTTTACCAGATGTGTAGGAGGATTAGGGAGTCAAAGGAGATAGTCCAGCTTTATTTCACAGTCCCAATTCACTAGAGCAATCAAAGTAGACATGTCCCTGGGTTTACCTTTTTCACAGGTTTTTCCTTCTGAAAATCAGTGTATTTGTAATTCTAGGCTAATTCTGCTCCAGACTAACAAAAGTTCATGAACTCTGTCCCCTTCTTACCTTACTGAAACTGATACCCTTTTCATTCCCAGGGTGCTATTTGCTAGGAATGCCCAGATGTCGTTTAAAAGTTGTGGGAACAAAACTCTTTCCTGGGTCTCCTAACTTCATAGGAAGTCATTACCTTCATTCCCCACTTGCACTTTTGAAGAGGCATTTTTTGATCTTTTTTATCAATTTTTTCCAGTCAGTGCAAAATTTTGTCCAAGCAGCCATACCTGTTGTCCATGTGCAATGCCCACGGTACGTGATGAGTGCTTTCAGTTGATTATAATCTTAGAGTCTGCATGATTTAAATCATGCTTCACAGCTTGGTTAAACAGTATTATAACAAAAAGACCCAGTTCTCCAACTGTAACCCCCCCCCCCGTCCGCTCCTAAATAGAGGACTTCTTGCTGCCTTTTCTTAAATGTTGCACGTATGACTGTGATAGTGGTGAGTAAGAGATCTATAAATGGGTTCTGGTGAGGAGTAAACATCATGTGGTCGTTCACTTTGGAAGCTTGTTGAGTGGGAGGCATTTACTGAACCTTGGTGCACTTGCTATAATCACTGATTTTCTATGAAGTGCTAATGGGATATGTCTCTTTTCTCCTTTGTAATGTTACTTCTTATAAAACAGCCTGCCTTAACGGAATCTTAGGGTTAAATATATAAGTCTGGAAACTGTTCAAATAGAGACAAATTTTATTTAGCCCTCAGGTGATTCATGCACGGTCCTTAATTATATAATATTAACACTGAATGTGATCATTTTATTGCATATATGGAGATACAGCCAAAATCTGGATTCATTTCATGTTTCATCTTCTTTCAGCTAACATGTTGTATAAGAACAGCAAATACTGGCAGTTGGAATTACTGGTGCTTTTTTTAGAGTAAATCTTTCACCTGCTTGCTGTTAACCAGTTTGGGCATATTTTCAGGGAATAAAAGGGAGATGCAACATTAAAAACTGTGATTTTGAAGGGGAAAAAAGTGAGATTTTGCAATTCATTAATTTGTTTAGATTTATTTTTGAAGTTGCATCTATGTTGAATAGCACAAAAATTAAATTATTTTTAACATAAAAATAGTCATTGCTTTTTCCCGTGGTTAGAAAACTCGGGGACCCAGTCTTTTTTGTCCCAGAAGCTAACACTGGCATCTCATCAACTACAATCACAGCCCCGCAGATTCTCAGATACGGAATGAAGAAAGTCTTGAGGGCTGGAAAAAAAACCTAATTCCATAATTCAGAGAAGCTCCTAAGCATGCGCTTATGTCCGTCCTTAATCAGGACAACATTTAAGCATTTGCTGTCAAGTGCATCCTTTCCTGTTTTCTTTAAAATGGCAGAGTGTTGTTCAGTAGAATAAGGTTGATTGATTGGAGTGGCAAAGGAGGCGCTGGTAGATAAGCTGCAGCAGCTGAAAGAATAACCAGGGAACATAACTGTGAGGATTATGAATGTACCATAAGCAACCTATTTTTGAGTTTACAGACTCCCATTGATCTCTGGAGGAGTTTGAGCTCTAAAAATAACGTGCCTTTGGGAGCTGCGAGAGAGAGAATTGGAGCTGGCCGGAGGGAGGTCTGAGTGGATTGAAGCATCACGGAGAGATAATAGAGGGTCCGCTGACTGCAAAGGGAGTTCAGGTAGCAATTATAAGCAACCAGAGAGCAGAGAGTACACCTGAGAGAAAGATAATATTATTAGCAGGTGTTAAAATAGCACTGCTTGCAAGCAGCGTGCTTTAGACAAAATTTGAGAACAGTGGGCTTGATTTTCCCCAGCACCTGAGCATGGAGGCTAGGCTCATCATCATGACAATTTGATTGCTCCTGCATTTGGATGGCAAGTGGCAGGGCTCGGGGGCCGTAGCATCTTTTTTGCCTCTACTGTTAATTAACTAGTCTTGCAGGTATATGGCCTCCTAGAAGAATGAGTTTCCTTTGACTAGAGTTGCTATGGCTCAGTTGTGACTGGCAGAACTGGAGACAGCAGACCTTTTGGTAGGTCCACTGTCTAGTGAGAGTCCTGTGCCGTGGGAGGGGGAAGAAGAGAGGTGCTTGCTCAGCTGGATGCGATATGATGCCAGCTGGGACCTTTCAGCCCTGAGGTCATAAAGGTATTAAGTGATATTAATATCGATTTCAGTGGGAGCTGGGTTTCAAAGGTCTGGGATCTATGAGGAAACTAAGGGAGGACAAAGGGGTATTTGAAGAAATGGAGCAGGTGGCTAAAACTAATCCCAGCAGTCAGATTACTTGGATTATTAGCAACACAGTAATACAGTATATAATACCTTGTTGTTTTAGTTTGTAAACTCACTGACAGTTCCACAGCAAAGCAGGGGCAAGCAGGGACCTTGCGCCTGGCCCACGAATCCACCCTGGCCCTCTTGAGTGGAGGACAGCTTCCCTTGAGACCAACAAAGGCTCTTCCCAGACTCACAGACTGGCTGAGGCTTGAGAGCACCTCTGGAGACCGTCCAGTCCAACCTCCTGCTCAGGACAGGGTCCCCCAGGGCTCAGTACTGGGGCCGGTCTTGTTTAATATCTTTATTGATGATCTGGATGAGGGGATTGAGTGCACCCTCAGTAAGTTTGCAGACGACACCAAGTTGGGTGGGAGTGTTGATCTGCTCGAGGGTAGGAAGGCTCTGCAGAGGGACCTGGACAGGCTGGATCGATGGGCCCAGGCCAACTGTATGA
>NW_008795041.1:3428573-3430627 GCF_000699145.1 Aptenodytes forsteri | reverse complement strand
GTAGATGAGGCGCTTAGGGACATGGTTTAGTGGGCATGGTGGTGTTGGGTCAACGGTTGGACTCGATGTCCTGGTTTCAGTTGCCGACTGAGGTTAAACCACGACACTCGATGATCTTAGAGGTCTTCTATGATTTCTATGATTTCTATGATTTCTATGATTGCTCGGCCATGTCCAGTCAGGTTTTGAATATCTCCAAGGAGGAGACCCCACAACCTCTCTGGGCAACCTGCTCTAGTGTTTGTCTGCCCTGACAGTAAAAGAAGTTTTGTTTCCTGCTTACATGAAATTCCCTGTATTTCAATTTGTGCCTGTTGCCTCCTGTCCTGTCACTGGGCACCACTGAGGAAAGTCTGGCTCCATCTTCTTTGTACCCTTATCACCAAGATCCCTGGGGGCTTGGTGTGTGCAGCACAGGACGGCTGGTATTAGGAGCTCGGGAAATAAGGAAAGGCTAAACTACTTGGAGAGTAATGTGGGGGAAGATGAGCATGGAAGTCCCTGCAAGGCAGATGTCTCCTCCAGGATGACACCTGCAGGAAACACAGCCTTACCATTTAAGATGCTGAATCTGCTAGAAAGGTATAAGAAATCCTATGTAATCCTAAAAACCAGAATGCTAAGTTACAGCTGTCCTTCACACCACAAACCTGCCCACGATGCGTTTGGAGGCAGAACCTGACGTTGGCCTCTTTCAGCAGAAGGATCAGAAAACACTTGTGACACTGAGGACCACGTTATGCTCGGATGTGCCTGCTGCGCTCTGCACACCCACTCTTCTGATCCTGGGCTTGAGCACTTGGGTTTAATCACAGCTAGCAATGTTTTATCCGCCCACCACTAGAAAACAGTCACCTTGTGATATTCAGGAACAGGCACAGAACAGTTTGAAAGAGAAAGGAGAATACTCAATTGAAACACAAGGAGAGCGTGTGTAGGCAGGTGGTAATTATATACGACAGGATTACACATGCCTGCGTATCCTGGGGAGCCATCAAATACAACCCGAAAGTTGGATTTTGTTTTTGAGATCAGAAAGATAAGTACCAAAAATTACCTGATTGGAAGGAAATTTCAGCTGAAACAAAATAGCACATTGCCTTACTGAATCAGGCTACGAGACGATTACGTTGTTTGATTGCTAATGGCCACAGAGCACGTTAGTAGCACTACGTGTGGTTTTATGACCTCTTTCATGTGGACAATGACACCTCCTCACTTTTTTCAAGTCAAGTTAATTAACTTTTGACTTCTTTATTCAAAAGTCACCAACACTTTCAAGCAGTTAGAGTAAGCCATGCAGGGTTTCTCTTAATTGCACCTCTTTTCTCCAGGGAAGTGTTTCTTCTCAAAGCTAAGCAATTCCAGCCTTTTGAATGTCCCTCCAATATTTGTTCAAATGTGTACAGCCTACACAGGTTCAGGAGCACAGCAAAAACTCACTTTATGTAGCACATCACGAAATACAGGAGGTTGACATTTTTCTTCTCTGTCCTGTGGCTTTTTCTCTACTTTCTGAACATATGTTAAAGGTTCATGAGTTCAGTAAAATTTACCGAAAATAGAGATATTCCTCCACCCCAAATACTTACATCTTAAGTGATTAAACATATATAAACATATAAACATATATATTAAAATCCCTGGAACTGTTCAGTTTGGACAGGAGACGAAGAAGGAGACTCACTACCAGTAAGGACTCTAATGGGCAGAACGTAGAAAGCAAGAAAAGAGGATAATCAAAACAGCTGAGAAAAAATAATAAAAAAAAAAAGTATGCATATACTTATATGTATATACCAGTAAATAGTATTTACTGGTAAAATTAAATACTGTTTTTATTTTTATCCAATTGATGCATCCCTACGACCTGCAGCGTGACCACTCTGCTGTGCCATACGGCAGGATTTGCCGCCTGTGCCTGCTGAAGCAGAGCCGGGGCTTCCCTGGGGATGAGTCCCAGGGTACCTGTAGGGCTGGACCCTGATTGCCAGAGGGCAGGGGCAGCCCGGCAGCCCCCCGCACCCTGCCAGGCAGCTGGGGGCAACTGGGCA
>NW_008795041.1:3412280-3427293 GCF_000699145.1 Aptenodytes forsteri | reverse complement strand
GGGTGGTGGTGTTGGGTTGACGGTTGGACTCGATGATCTTAGAGGTCTTTTCCAACCTCAATGATTCTATGATTCTATGATTCTATGATTGCTCGGCCATGTCCAGTCAGGTTTTGAATATCTCCAAGGAGGAGACCCCACAACCTCTCTGGGCAACCTGCTCTAGTGTTTGTCTGCCCTGACAGTAAAAGAAGTTTTGTTTCCTGCTTACATGAAATTCCCTGTATTTCAATTTGTGCCTGTTGCCTCCTGTCCTGTCACTGGGCACCACTGAGGAAAGTCTGGCTCCATCTTCTTTGTACCCTTATCACCAAGATCCCTGGGGGCTTGGTGTGTGCAGCACAGGACGGCTGGTATTAGGAGCTCGGGAAATAAGGAAAGGCTAAACTACTTGGAGAGTAATGTGGGGGAAGATGAGCATGGAAGTCCCTGCAAGGCAGATGTCTCCTCCAGGATGACACCTGCAGGAAACACAGCCTTACCATTTAAGATGCTGAATCTGCTAGAAAGGTATAAGAAATCCTATGTAATCCTAAAAACCAGAATGCTAAGTTACAGCTGTCCTTCACACCACAAACCTGCCCACGATGCGTTTGGAGGCAGAACCTGACGTTGGCCTCTTTCAGCAGAAGGATCAGAAAACACTTGTGACACTGAGGACCACGTTATGCTCGGATGTGCCTGCTGCGCTCTGCACACCCACTCTTCTGATCCTGGGCTTGAGCACTTGGGTTTAATCACAGCTAGCAATGTTTTATCCGCCCACCACTAGAAAACAGTCACCTTGTGATATTCAGGAACAGGCACAGAACAGTTTGAAAGAGAAAGGAGAATACTCAATTGAAACACAAGGAGAGCGTGTGTAGGCAGGTGGTAATTATATACGACAGGATTACACATGCCTGCGTATCCTGGGGAGCCATCAAATACAACCCGAAAGTTGGATTTTGTTTTTGAGATCAGAAAGATAAGTACCAAAAATTACCTGATTGGAAGGAAATTTCAGCTGAAACAAAATAGCACATTGCCTTACTGAATCAGGCTACGAGACGATTACGTTGTTTGATTGCTAATGGCCACAGAGCACGTTAGTAGCACTACGTGTGGTTTTATGACCTCTTTCATGTGGACAATGACACCTCCTCACTTTTTTCAAGTCAAGTTAATTAACTTTTGACTTCTTTATTCAAAAGTCACCAACACTTTCAAGCAGTTAGAGTAAGCCATGCAGGGTTTCTCTTAATTGCACCTCTTTTCTCCAGGGAAGTGTTTCTTCTCAAAGCTAAGCAATTCCAGCCTTTTGAATGTCCCTCCAATATTTGTTCAAATGTGTACAGCCTACACAGGTTCAGGAGCACAGCAAAAACTCACTTTATGTAGCACATCACGAAATACAGGAGGTTGACATTTTTCTTCTCTGTCCTGTGGCTTTTTCTCTACTTTCTGAACATATGTTAAAGGTTCATGAGTTCAGTAAAATTTACCGAAAATAGAGATATTCCTCCACCCCAAATACTTACATCTTAAGTGATTAAACATATATGGTGAGAAAGTTAGCGTCTTGAACTTTGAAAAGTTAATTGCAAAACCTGTTTTTCTCAATATTGAGCTGTCTGGAACCACCGATATCAACAGCAACCACAGATATCTCTTAACTTCAAAGAGAACAGGAATAGACCCTATGCCGAGCTTCAAATTAGCTGCGACTATGGAGGAAAGAGTCGCTGTAGACAGGTCAATGGAAATTGCTCGTCATTCCCCAGAGAGCAGCTAAACACCCCCCCATCTCGCTTTACATAAGTAAATGAATCAACTCCGATGGGATTTATACAGACAGCACAGAAAATACTATGCTACCATGTCTAGAATACTGTCTTCAGTGCTGGTCAGTCATGAAAATTAAAGCAGAAATAGGGGAGGAGTGGAGGTGTGACAAAAATAGTTACAGGAACAGATACACTTCCGAAAGGAGAGAGGCTTAAAATCCCTGGAACTGTTCAGTTTGGACAGGAGACGAAGAAGGAGACTCACTACCAGTAAGGACTCTAATGGGCAGAACGTAGAAAGCAAGAAAAGAGGATAATCAAAACAGCTGAGAAAAAATAATAAAAAAAAAAAGTATTCATATACTTATATGTATATACCAGTAAATAGTATTTACTGGTAAAATTAAATACTGTTTTTATTTTTATCCAATTGATGCATCCCTACGACCTGCAGCGTGACCACTCTGCTGTGCCATACGGCAGGATTTGCCGCCTGTGCCTGCTGAAGCAGAGCCGGGGCTTCCCTGGGGATGAGTCCCAGGGTACCTGTAGGGCTGGACCCTGATTGCCAGAGGGCAGGGGCAGCCCGGCAGCCCCCCGCACCCTGCCAGGCAGCTGGGGGCAACTGGGCAATGGGATGGGGCAGGGGTCGCAGCTACCCTGTACTGAGGGCAAAACTCAAGGCTTTAAAGGCCTGAGCTCTTAACAGAGTCATGAAGTTTCATCAGACAGAGATTTGGAGAGTGGGTGAAAAAAGTTAGTGGATCAAAAAGATTTTGTTTCACACCCATTCTGTATTCCCCGAGCTTGGGTGTAAACAAGTACACTCAGTGAAAGCAAAATTGCGGTTGCGGGGAATATACTCTCCCTCACAACTTACAGGTACTTTTCTGCATGCTCTCAAAATACCTGTGAGTGCACTGATAAGTGATTAATCTCTGGTCTTGTATTTGTCACACAGGTCTGACAAGAGAAACTGAATGGATTCCAGTGAATGGAGATAATTTTAAATATTTTATATGTTTGTATGAAGACTATGAACTTCCTAACTCTGCAATACCCCATAGGAAGCATCTTCTTTGTACATTTATATCAACACTTTCTTGTTCATTTTGTTTAGCATAGGAAGGTACTGATGAAATAAACCAGAACACAGCAATGAGCAATGACTGTGTATGTGTTCAGGAATGATTTGGACCTTAGAACGGGGAATAGTGTAATTTGAAGTCTGAGCAAAAGTAGAACAAATACTTTAAAAAAACATTACATTATTTGCAATTAATTGGGTTTCCTTCCTTTTGAAAAAAATCAATATGGACAGAAGAGTTTTAAAATGATTTGACACAATGCAGAATAAATGAGGAATGTAATGTCTTTTCCTGTTGTATTTTATATGTTTGTATGAAGACTATGAACTTCCTAACTCTGCAATACCCCATAGGAAGCATCTTCTTTGTACATTTATATCAACACTTTCTTGTTCATTTTGTTTAGCATAGGAAGGTACTGATGAAATAAACCAGAACACAGCAATGAGCAATGACTGTGTATGTGTTCAGGAATGATTTGGACCTTAGAACGGGGAATAGTGTAATTTGAAGTCTGAGCAAAAGTAGAACAAATACTTTAAAAAAAAAAATCATTATTTGCAATTAATTGGGTTTCCTTCCTTTTGAAAAAAAAAAAATCAATATGGACAAAAGAGTTTTAAAATTATTTGACAAAATGCAGAATAAATGAGGAATGTAATGTCTAATTTCCTGTTGTGTATTCCTGGTTATAGAATAGGAATCGTGTATCGTGTAATAAAGGAAATGAAAATATTAAAAGGCATGGTCTTTCTGATTAGTTGAGCTGAATTCTTCTTTTGTTGTAGAGCCAAAGTATTTCTTTTTCGTGAGAATCTAAAATGCACTGATGTTCTGATATTTATGCATCACCTTTACTTTATACAATGAAAATACAAGATGTGAGCTAGCTCATGGAAAACCTGCAGCCTTTGTTCAAATAAACAGGTCAACCAGCCTTGATGGAACACGCTCCTGAATATATGTTGAAGGATCACTATCTTCAAAAGCCCAGATAAAAAGGGGACATTGAAATACTGATGCTGAGGAAAAATCATGTATCACACCAACTCTTACATACGATGATTAATCCCTGATGCTTGTTTTATATGAACTGTACAGAAATAAAGACTGTTCAATGCATATTCTATTTTTGGAAATGAGATCTTATTGTTAGAGACATTTAATACACTGTGTCTCCTTGGTCTCTCTTGTGTTTACTGTGAAGGGATAAGAGAAGCTGTTTTGTAATAATATTCTTCTACCATTGATTGAAAACTATTCTACATGCTCTGAAACTCTCTGCCTGGCTCTTGTTTATTCAATTAAAATAAAGATAATTATTCTGGTTAGAAAACAGATTTCAGGTTGAATATTACTAACAATGACATCCATTTAATTCTTGTTTGCTACATCAAACAATACAAAAGCTAACTGGTAGTATTTTTGTATTTTAAATTATTACATCTATTTGCATGGCTTTATACAGGAAATTAGAAAGGAGCTCTGCTTGCTGCAGCTCAATTAAAAAGATATTCTTGTATTTTTTTACTTTCAATATGCAATACTGACATTGCTTACTATCCTGCTTCATCCTTATACGCTCATGGCTGTTTTCCCTTAATGCATTCCTTGGAGGCGAACGTCCCCAAAAGACAGGTTGAAATGAAAGTGTCAAGAGGCAGAATGCATCAGGACCACCTTTCATTTACATACCGATAAGATTAACGTGTCTATTCAATCAAAAATGAACAATTTTCCCCCACAGTGCATTATCAGTCACTGATACTGGACTGCATTGTTCCTGCCAGTATGGAAGTGATAAAACGAGGAGAAAACACAATCCCTTGAGCCAAAAGCATGTTGAAGTCAGCGCCTCAGCTTTTATTATGCTTTACTCACTTTAAAAATACTCATTTCAGAGAACTGCAGAAAGGTAAAGCCACATATTTTCCCCTCCTTTCACAGTTAGGAAACTTCATAGTGGAGATTCCAGGGATGGGGAGAGCTAGGACCACATCCCAGGCATCACGTCTGAATGTGTAAGTGAAAGAAAAAAAAAACCCCATCCCTGACACAGACACATGCTTCTTTTGCCAGATTTCAACTCCTTGCTACAAAGTGGAGGGGTACCACCAGTGGCCATTGAAACGTCTTAATGGCGGGGAGGCGCTAGGCAGAAGCAAAGAATATTTTTTCTTAGCTTCATTTTTGTTTTAAACAAAATTTCAAAATACATATAATTTTAAGCCATCTCTAGGCTGACAACTATGGGGCGTGGGGATCAGTGAGGACTCCGAGTTAGGTCTTAGCGCCACAAGGAATCTTTATTAAAGCATAAAATTAGCAACTAAATACTAGGAAAAAAAGGAGGCTATGAAGGCTCTCTGTGTCTCAGCTAGCGAACTGTTAACAACTGGTCTGAACCATCATGTGCCAGTGATGTTACTTTTTATCTAAGTCTTATGAAAGGGTCTGACTGTAGAGCATACACGGACCAGTGAATTACTTCTGGCATGGAAAATTTTGCCCCCCACATGTTACATCTTGGCACAAATATGGGGAAAGATTGAGATCTTACAATGAAGGATGAGCACAGAAATACCTAATAACAGATCATGCTAAAATCATGCCTATTTCATGTGATTACGTGCCAGCCTTTGTCGGTATGAACCAAACTCACTAACAGCTATATATTGACACCTCACTAATGAGGTGATACATGACCACCCCTCGGCAGTGAAGCCAGAGGAATGGTTGCAGCAAAAGAAATAGTTATCATAACTGAACCACAGAGAGAGAAACTCCCCTCCACCCCACAACCCCCAACCTGCTTAATGAAGAACCTGTGAAATAAAGCAAAATAGCTGGATTACAATGTCATCCCTATGCTCTGGTCTCTGCATGGTGCTGGCGTGACAGTAAATCAAAGGGAAGGTATTGGCCTGGTGTCACTGAGCCCCGTGCACGTAAGGTGGAGGAAGAGTTTCCTTTGTTAACTCCCTACCCAGTTCTCTGCATTGTGATTTTTTTTTTTGTCCCAATGCCAAAAGAGAGACTTCTTTAATCTAACTGAACATATTTTTTCTGAGAAACTGCTCAACAATGTGGTGGAGACATGTTCTGTTAGAACAACAGAAATCGTTATTGCGCTGTGCCCATGGCAAAGGGTTTAGTCTAGTGAGACACCAAGACCCCAGCACGTTTGGGGGGAGACTTTTAATCATCGTCCACTGAACAAAAACACACTCTAATGATTTCTCTGATCATCTGCACAGAAAAATCCAAACACATTTAATTTAGAGGTAAAGATAAAGGTAGAGATAAAATAATAATTACTGTTGCTGGAAACATTTTGGTGAGTTTGAATGTATTTCAATTGATGACTCTGGTTTAATCACTTTCAGTTAAAAGATTATAATGCTTCTGCATTTCTAAGACAAATAGTGCTACCTGCCTTAAAACTCTGGAGGCTTGGCTTTATGCATAACTTGAATTATAGAACTAAACTGGCAGTTTTGCATTTTCTCTGGTGGCATAAGCTATTAGTAGTAGTAGTAAAAGGAAGGCCCCACTGTACTACTTTACCTACCGTACCAGCAAAACATCTGTAGTTACATGCAACTGAGTTTATGGACGTGAATTCCCAAAATCAAAGTCTTGAGGTGCAGTTCATTGAGTTCAGTGGCATCTTACCAGGACTGTGCTCAGTGCAATCACAAGGGTGATAAAGATGGCCCTTTTATTTATCTCTTGTTCCATGCTGTCTGTAAATTATTTATGGGAAGATGTAATAAAAATCTGGCACTTTGGCCATTTTGTATTATAAAAAATTGATGTCGAGAGAAGAGAATCAGGGAAGGCTGTCCAAAGAAAGCAGTGGTATTTTTCTTGGTAATAGCTTTAGGGCCAAAATGTTGAAACAATTTTCTTTTGCCCTTGTGACTAAGTCCTGCTTTCCCTAATGTGTGCACATTTAATTTGAATGAGTTTTTGCTTTATAAGTGAAGCAGATTAAGTAATGTGCTTGGCAAAAAAATCCTAATTTTGGTATACAAGCTGCCTAGTACTACTGGTACATGAATAATTACAAAGGAAACTCCCCCTAATGCCAGTTTTTCAGCCCTCAAAGAGTACTGCAGCTTTGCTCCTTACTTTATGCCCCTAGATAAAACGGTTCTCTAGAGACAAAAAACTAAGAGTTGGATATAAGATTAGTCAAACTTGGCAAAATCCAGTTTTCCTGAGTCTTTGGAAGAAGTCTAAAGCCATTTATAAAATAAACACATCTCTTCATATGTTATGCATATGTATGCACTTTCTACTTTGCAGTAACTATGAAGTGAATGTTTTCAAAGATATCCTACAGAAGACTGGTGACTAACTGCAAGTGCAGTAGCAAAGTGCAATAGCAAAGTGACAATGTTCTGGCCCTGATACCAACTGTGGGTTTCGTATGCACTGGTGGTTGATAAATCTTGTCTGCTAACTAATTAAATTTGATTTTGTCTGGATGTTGTACTGTGAAAAGTGACCTGATCCTCTGCTGTATTTTTAGTTAAACTGGAATTTGATTCGTCTTTCTTACAGATGCTGCATTCTTAGTAAATGTTTTTTACAGGAACTGCAATAGTTTCTGTTGAGAGTATTCTTCATCTAATACAGTGGTTCTTCATCTTCATCTAATACTTATGGCTTTCCTAGCTGATCATTTGCAGGGTCAAAATGTGTCTTAACAGATCTCCCTTCTATCAGGAGACTGATAATGCAAGCCCTGGCCTGAGCAGAAATGCAGAAGTCAGCATGGAGCTGAACTGGACTTTGTAATGATGCAGCACACACTATTTTCTGTCCTTCTTAGCACACAGGTGTTGACCATGAGGTCCCCCTGTACTCAGCACTGGCGAGGCCACACCTCAAATACTGTGTTCAGTTTTGGGCCCCTCACTGCAAGAAAGACATTGAGGTGCTGGAGCGTGTCCAGAGAAGGGCAACGAAGCTGGTGAAGGGTCTAGAGCACAAGTCCTATGAGGAGCGGCTGAGGGCACTGGGGTTGTTTAGCCTGGAGAAAAGGAGGCTGAGGGGAGACCTCATTGCTCTCTCCAACTACCTGAAAGGAGGTTGTAGCGAGGTGGGTGTTGGTCTTTTCTCCGAAGTAACAAGCGATAACTTGAGGAAATGGCCTCAAGTTGCGGCAGGGGAGGTTTAGATTGGACATGAGGAAAAATTTATTCACCGGAAGGATTGTCAAGCACTGGAACAGGCTGCCCGGGGAAGTGGTTGAGTCCCCATCCCTGGAGGTATTTAAAAGTCATATAGATGTGGTGCTTAGGGACATGGTTTAGTGGTGGATTTGGCAGTGTTAGGTTAACGGTTGGACTCAATGATCTTAGAGGTCTTTTCCAACCTAAACGATTCTATGATTCTATGATTCTATGATTCTAAGTTTGGACACAAGGGGCAGGATTCACATGCCTGCTTGGACATGAGGATGATCCATATGAGTAGATGGACTCATCGAGTGCAGTGGGAGAACACAAGAGGGGTCAACTCCTAGAGACTAAGGGGAAGGTGGGAGTGAGAGGCAGAAGAGGGCATAGGTGTAGGTTTCTGCTTTGAGAAACAAGCCAGGGAGCAAGAGTGATTTCAGGGCTACCAAGATCCCTGCTGCCATACCACTTCTTTCCTCCTGCTCAAATTTTCTAACAGGCAGCTCAGCAGGGACATCGGAGCAGGTCCAGCAGGCTGGAGAAAGGTATGTGTTGGGCTGACACATGACAGATGAATGCTTAGAGGAAGGCCAAAGGCTTGAGGAGACATCTCAGGGCCCTTTGGATCCTTACTGTTACTGAACTCAGGAAAACTACCTTGCTCCTTGCTCCCCACCAACAGTCCTGGTGTGTGCTGAGGTGCTGATTTGGAGATGCAGGGTGAGTGATGGAAGAAGCTGGGGGGGTTTGAATAATTCAGGCTCTACTTCTCAGTGTCGCTGGTTGCCCTCACAGTTCCTGCCAAGGCTGGCCCTGGCCTGGTGGCCGTATCTAGAATTAGGAAGGGCAGGAGAATACCCAAATTCATGCTTTCCTACAGAAACCAGGAAAGAAGCACAAATTCTTAACTTTTACTACACAGTCAAGTAGCAAATGCACACACAGAAAAAGTCAAATAAAGCACTCTGCCCTGTGAAACACATAGTGTCCTCCTCCTCCTCCCTCTTTCCATGACAGCCACGTGTCACTGGAGCCAGGGTATGGTTTACCAGCCCTCTGGCTTTCACAATGTTCTCAGCGCTTCTCGCATACTTCCTGCATGCACATCCGTGCGCTCATCCTCCTTTTTTATTGCTGAAGGTTAGCGAGGATAAATGAAAGCCTCCGATGCCTCTTTCTATGGCCAGTTTAGATCTCTCAGATAATCTCCCGTGAGGTCACCCACCTCTTCTAAATGTCACGTACGCATGTGATCTGAAAGCCTTCACTGACTGTCCTCATGCCTGAACGACGTCCCAGTGACTCAGGCACTAATGCCTCCGAATGAGGCTGTGTCTTAATTCCCTGCTTTGACTGTTTCTTCAATAAGATGCTGCTGACCATCCTCACGCTGAGAGCTATCCAGCGGGGCAGTGTGAGGGGGGGAGAGTTTTGTGGAGATTGGGAAAATGACACTGGATGGCACCACATGGTTGAGAAAATTCAGTCAGCATCAAATTCATATAGTAGTTGTGACACAAATGGGACATCTGGGCTCTTCCCTGGCCCTTGAGAAGAGAAGACTGCGGTTTGCCTACACCACGTGTCTGGCAAGGCAAGTGAAAGCTGCATGTGCTACAGTCATGTTGCTGACCTAAAACCAAGGGCCAGGTCATCTGCTGGTGCAGCGTGGCCCCACACCATCCGCGTCGCTGAAGCTATGCTGGTTTGCACCAGCAGTTGCTTTTGCCTGCAGCCTCAGAGAATGAGGGGGAGAGAGAGAGACACTCAGAAGAGCATAGGCTGCAAGGGAAGAAAAAAGAAAAACAGCATCCTTCACCCTGTGGGAGGGCGAATTTCGTTTCCTAGATTGGTGTTTCCTGTATAAAGCCCATGGCTCACCAGTGCTCACCTGGAGAAGGGCCTCAGCAGATCATGGGCTCTGGAGGAGCCTGGGGAAGAGCGTGATTCAGAAAGGCATCAGGTGGGACCGCAGCCTCCCAAACCCCCTCCTGCTAGGGTGGTGACAGGCCAAGGCGGCAGAGAGGGAGGACCAGGGACCTCCCCTTCCCTCCTCTTCCCTCCAGCGGGAGCCAGGCTCTGCCAGCCTGGTCTCTCCCATGGTTGCCCCCATCCAGCCCGCTTGGTCAGGGCTTCCTGCCCTACTGTCCTGCAGAGAGCTCCTCACATCCATGGGGAGGCAGCCCAGGTTCCCAGGATTTCTAGTCCTTCCCCACAAAGCAGGGACTATCTCAGCCCTCCGAGAGCTTCTGCAGTTTGGCTGTGTTTTCAACTGCAAAGTCATCCTGGCCTGCTTGAGCAGCAAGTGAACCAGCACGTTGGGGAGGTGATTTTGCATTGCAGGATGGCACGGTTGTTTCAGGAAACGCACGTGTATGTCGATGCGGAGGCATTGTTCCTCCAGAATTTGGCTTGTTGTGTCCCAGCTTTCACACTGGCGTCGCATTGCCCAGCAAATCTTTACCAGGAGCAGCTTCCAACTCTGCAAGGGGGTCTCTCTCCTGCACCTGTATCAACTTGGTGTGGGGCAGGATGAATCTGACAGAGAACACAGCTGTTGTTACACTGTTGCTTATTGATTTTTTTGGCTTACTGATATTTTACATGCCTTGCTCCTTCTCTTCAAGGAAAAACAACCAAAGGAAAGGCACATCCAGAAATGCAAATTCCTAATATCCTAATATCCAGAACAAGAACTATTTCTACTCTTCAAATTTCAAAGAAGATAGAAAACTATCCACTTTTTTTATCTTTATGTGAGGCAGGAGAGAAAAAGAAAAAAGAAAAAATAACTCTGACGTCAGCAGCGGTTGAGTTCATTGCTGTACTACTCCAGTCAGTTGTCAAAAATGTGTTCTTTACGGATTGATCTCAGCAGAAGTGCTCAAGTCGTGACATCTCCAGGGAGCAGCTTTTTAAACAGTGGTGATTTTGGACGTTGACCTTTCAATGGCTCTTCCTGTGAAGGGAGGCAGTGCTTTCACGCAGACACTTTGCATGCCCTTTGTCCTGTACACTTTCAGCTTACTGACATGCTCAGTAAATTTTCCAAACAGAGCAATTATGGTGTCTCCAAAGTATCACACACCAGCATGCGTCCCAAGCTTTTTCTTATTTAAGGCTTTTGTTTTTCAGCAAAGCATCTCTATTTAGAAAATCACTTGTGTGAATCACCAAGGCCTGATAAGACATGTGCCTCATAGTTCAGAAGACTTTGTGATTGAAGGTTTATCATGAGCAGAAGATCCTAGAGCACAGCCCTCAGAGGGATTCAACAGACCATCTAATCCATCTCCTTGCCTCCAAGCCCAAGCAGCTATACTTGCCTGATTCCAGGCAGATTTGTAGGGAATATATTCTTTACAGCACACTTTAAAGATCCATCCATGATGGCAGCCCTACAACCTCCCTAGGCAACCTATCCTAGCATTTTGTTATCTTTACTGTTAGAAAGTGTTTCCTAATTTAAAGCTGATATTATTGGCCTGCATAAATGTAACATATATGGGTGATATTACATGTGATGCTTGTGCAGGAAACATAAAACACTGAGTAGAGCAATCAAATTAGAAACTGATGTCAATCCTATCAATTTCCATCCTCGGGGTGAGAAAGCAAACCTTATATTTCCCAAGGCATGATTAACCTGCATGCAAGGGGCTCTTAAGTGGGCCCTTGGTCTCTTGTGATTCTTCTAGGTCAGATGACAAAAATAACGAGTCTTAAAAGAAAGTGAGCTGGTTCTTGCTGAACCCAAGCAAGAGCTAAAGGATCCCAGCCAGGAGAAGAACTGGTAGCTCCCAGTCATGTGAAGCTTCACCTTCTCTAATGCCTACACAGACCAAAACCAAAACAAGGCAGAAAAGGAAGAGGAAAAATGACTAAAAGTTTAAAAGTCAAACCCCAAACCACTGCACCAGGCAGAGGGTGTAGCTCAGCACACAGTTTATTGCCTTCACAGGCAAGTAGCTCAGATGAGTATGGAGGCGATTGGTGTTATCAGAAATTATGTAATTCAAATGAAAAGAGTCAGCATGAAAAGAGTCAGGGCACAAAATTTGATAAAAGCTTTCCCAGCACTTTTCCCAGTTGGGACTTTTGATCATGGTGAAATGAAAAGTAGGTATAAGAAATAGCTGCCAGAGACCATTTCTTGTCTGAATAGTCTTAGGAAGTTGAGGTAAGGCCAGTAGCTAAGATGAGTTGAAGCTTTTCTGGAGCTACAGGTTACTATATATAGTTGTGTAGAAGGGCTATAATAGTTTTGGAAAACCTGGACCTTTTTTTTTTTCTTAATACAAACTTTCACCACTAATAACAATCCCAAGAAAATCCTCTTCCCTCCCCTCCATCCGGATTTGTTATATGAGAAAGTAATTCTAACTTCCCAGCAGACCATTAGCATTGAACACATCAACCCCATCCAAAAGGATAAGCAGAATGAAGGTGTCCATTTCCACCACTGAATACATAAGCTTTTAAAAATAACGTGTTGAAATGGGCCAAGAGGAGAAGAACTTTACTCCTCCATCCTTACGCATAAGTCCCATACTGATGCCTGCTTTTATGGCAGCGCAGGCTTGCACAGGAAGCCAACGTTAAATAGTTTAAGGTTGAATAGCTTGGCTCCCCTTGGAGTTAGCATCTGTGACCTTTAGAAGACTCTGCAAACCAGAAGCTGGTAAATATTTGTTTCTCCGAGAAACCCAAACAATTAAGAGCAACAAGATTTATCGGCAGCAGTGACTTACAGCAGTGGCCTCACGGGAGGGCAGTTGCCAGCACTTTCTGAGTGTTTCTAAAGTGCCCATCGCACACAACACTGTCCTGAACCAAATCGGACAGTTTGGTGTCACCTTGATAAGAAAATCACTGCATTTTAGTAAGTAGGAAGGACATTGTCATGAGCGGCAATGGCCATTAGGATTGTTCAGCTGCCTGAAGGGATCCTGGCCTCTAACTGCTCTTTCTGCCTTTGAAAACGCCCTGAACACTTTTGTTCCTGATGTCTTAGCGATGCCTGTTTATTCTCTCCATTTGTCTTTGTAGTTGAGAATGTCAATGTATGGGAAACCACAAATGGCCTATAAGAACTTAAGTTCTCTGCAGTACCTCTTTTCTGGAGGTTGTGATAATGTGTTGTAATTCTGGAGGCTGTGGAAGTGTGGTATTTTCTCCAGTAACTCTTTTCAGAAAATACGAGGAAGATTAGGAGAAGGCCCTACCTGCCTAGCTGAAAAAAAAAAAAATTCACAAAATCAACCTTTTTATCATTTAACAAAAACATTTCCTGAGGGTGAGGCAGTAGGAAACAATCCTGCAAGCCTATCTGCTTCTAAGTAACCCAAGTGAAATCAGCGGTAGTGACAGCAAGGGCAGCCATGCAACGCTGGTGGCTGAAGACTCTGCTCCCTAAAGCATCAGTGGAGGCTGCACCATGGGAACATCTGAGCAGAGATCGTTGCTGCCCTTCCCCAGCCTTGCTCACTAGGGTCTGCTCACCCCATACAGACTGCTGAGGTAATGTCTACACATGAAGAGTTAACGCATTTAAAATAACATGCTGTATGTAGAAACTCATCATGCTCTCTTCTACAGCAGATGAGGGGCTCAGCTGTAAAGGGTCTGATCTTTAATACAACCTTTATTCCAATAGGACCATTGGGAGCTGAAAATGCCCTGCATATCAGGTGAGAAAGCTGGTATATAAGGCTGAAAAATTAAGCCAAGACAGATACTTTGGCCCCCGAAACTTCTCTATGGTAAGAACATTGCATTTCTGCTTGTACCAGAGTTGATGGCAAAATTCCTATTGGCTTCAAAGGAATCAAAACCAGCCCCTATTTCCATACAACTCTGTAAACTATGAGCTGGAAAATACTTAATAGATCACAAAGCTCATTTGTAGAAAATTGCAAAATATAACCCCCTGCAAAAGATCTGTCAGACTTCTAACAGCTGTTTTGTTTTGTCAAAGGCAAATAAACCCTCTTGGGGAAAAATGGACAGGTGATTTGTATGGTGATTGCTTTCATTTTCTTTTTATTATTTCTACTTACAGCCTCTTAACCAGTCAGGAGTAGTAGAAATATCAGGGTGTGCAGTTTGTTTGCACAGATTGCTTGTTATTTTACATGTACAGCTGGTGGGGGTCAGAAGTGAGTGGATATGGCTATTTCAAGGGATCTCCTGAACTTGAGTGTTTTCTTTTCAAGGGACTGTAATCATCTATCCCTGGAAATGATGTTAGGGTGCTGATGTTGGGAAGTATGGGAGAATATACTTAATGTGATCTATCTTTGTAAAAGCTTTGGCTTAGCCAGTGTAATGGAAGGGCTATACTAGCAGCACACAGTAGCTCCCTGCATAGTGATGAGCTGGAAGTCTGCCTCAGGCCTAGTTTGTGAAGCTAATATATTAATTTTGATTTTTTTTTTTTTACCAGGGCCGTCGGCACATTTATATGTTACTGTGAGCTAAATGAAGATGTAGGCACAGAGATTATCTACTCCTCTACATATATAAACCTACTTACCTTTCTAAATCCGGTTTCCTCTGACCAGATTTGTCATTTCCATAGTGCATTTTTCCATTTTCTTTGTGGTAACTTACTTGTTGGACCATAGTTCAGTGAAGAGGAAGACTGGAAGGGGCCAGAAGGTAGGAAAGCCATGGTTGTACCCTGTCAAGATGGTCAACGTTGGCCTAAACTACTTGTCCTGGTTTTGGCTGGGATAGAGTTAATTTCCTTCCTAGTAGCTGGTACAGTGCTGTCTTTTGGATTTAGGATGAGAACAATGTTGATAACGCACCGATGTTTTAGTTGTTGCTAAGCAGTGCTCACACTAGTCAAGGACTTTTCAGCTTCCCATGCTCTGCCGACTGAGAAGGCTGGAGGGGCACAAGAAGCTGGGAGGGGGCACAGCCAGGACAGCTGACCCAAACTGGCCCAAGGGACATTCCATACCAT
>NW_008795041.1:3411530-3412156 GCF_000699145.1 Aptenodytes forsteri | reverse complement strand
ATAAACTGGGGGAAAGCTGCCCAGGTGGGCCGCTGCTCGGGGACTGGTTGGGCATCGGTCGGCGGGTGGTGAGCAATTGCATTGTGCATCACTTGCTTTGTGTATTCTTTTATTATTGTTATTATTATTACTATTTTATTTTATTTCCATTATTAAACTGTTCTTATCTCAACCCACGAGTTTTCTCTCTTTCACTCTTCCGATTCTCCCTCCCATCCCACCGGGGGGCGGGGAGAGTGAGCGAGCGGCTGTGTGGTGCTCAGTTGCCAGCTGAGGTTAAACCACGACACTACTGTATTGCTGTCATTGCACTACCTCCAGAAAGTACTAGCAATGTCATTACTTGTAAGTTTAAAGAATTTGAAGCATGTACATTTATTTTTAATGTCCTCTCCCTTTCAATGGTAGGATATCAAATTTACACCATCGTATGGTAGCTCCATTTAACCACATTTCTCATTTAACGCGAGCTCTCATTTGCATCCTCCCCTTTGACATAGAATCATAGAATCACAGAATCATTAAGGTTGGAAAAGACCTCTAAGATCATCGAGTCCAACCATCAACCCAGCACCACCATGCCCACTAAACCATGTCCCTAAGCGCCTCATCTACATGTCTTTTAA
>NW_008795041.1:3404453-3410987 GCF_000699145.1 Aptenodytes forsteri | reverse complement strand
GACACCCACCTCGCTACAACCTCCTTTCAGATAGTTGTAGAGAGCGATGAGGTCTCCCCTCAGCCTCCTTTTCTCCAGGCTAAACAACCCCAGTTCCCTCAGCCGCTCCTAAGACTTGTTCTCCAGACCCTTCACCAGCTTCGTTGCCCTTCTCTGACATGACCACTGTCAGGATCAGAGGAGGTTCCTAGGTGTCAGGGCTGCCTCCGCAAACAGGGGAGGATGCAACTGGACTAGTTTTGTGTGAGTGAGGACTCTGGATTTTCTGGAGGAAGCACGGCATCCTGTTGAAGCATCTTCCCCACCCTCACCCCAAAAGAGCGCTGTCTCTTTACTGCAGGAGGAATTTTGCCAGCCCACCTAAGAGGGCATCTCAGGCTGACCCGCATCCCTCAGGAGGGCATGTGCTTACCCTGGGTGCATTGCTTGCTTGGTACCTCAGCAAGGCTGGAGCTTGAGTCGGTGGGCTGCTGACTTCTAATGTCAGACAAATCCCATGGTTCTGCTGAGAGACACCTAGTGCCCTTGGGAGACGGGCCACCTGGCAGACCAACAGACAGATAAATCTTTGCAGTATTGGGAAGGTGGTTTGCTCTTAGGCATTTCAAAATTTATGTTTCACCCCAAAGGCTTTCATAGGTTTCAGGTCCATCTGCCCTATGCTTTTCTCTTTACCTGTCTACAATTTCATTTCTTCGGTGTGGCAGAAGAGCTAACATACAGCAACAACTTTTCCACTTCAGGCAAAATCCAAAGGTCCCTTGAAAACTCTGCCACTGTACCAAGAAAATGATGCTGCACTCTCGTGCCAGGTGCATACTGCTGGGGCTCAGAGCATGGGCTATCTATGTTCGCTCCCTTCAAGAGTCCTGTATGGTGTCCTCAATCCTTGATCTAGGCAGATGAGACCTAAATAAACTTGCTGAAAAAAAAGTCAGTATCTCTACAGCCTTTCGAGCTGGTTTAAGTAGGCTATGTATTTTTTCTGGGCAGTCAAAGCCTTGCACTTCCATGAGGAAGTCAATATTTGCATTGCTGCTGGCACAAGAACTCTAAAGTAAAAATTAATAAAAATGAGCTCATAGTACATTAGTTCTTGGAGAGTGCCTTGGGGATCGGGGGTTTGGCTCACCACTATCTACAGCTTATATGCATGCCCAGTATGCATCCAGCTCATACCAGGAGAAGAGGGGAGATGACTGAAGCCATGGTGTGCCAGGACTCTGTCCGGGAGAGGAAAACTTGACATATGCAGTCCAGTTCCTATAACTACCCTAGAAATTTCTTCCAGGAGTGGAATTTAGAGACTGTGGCTAGTCTGCAGGGAGATGTCTTTCTCCCTCTTTGGTGAGTAGGGCCACCAGTACCTTATATCACTATGGACTGGCTCTGACCTCAGCCTGACAAATGATCAGCGAGGCTTGCCAATCACGCACCATTCAGTAACTCATGAAGATCAGGAGGGTGAATAAAACACATCCCATCAATGCCTTTGCCACACTCCAGCATGGCTTTATTCAGTCAGAAGTCATTAAGACAAAAAGTCCTCTACAAACTTGGTGATTTGCCATCCATCATCCATCCTTCAGCACATGCAATTCATTCCAGCCACACTTCACCTGGTGCGGGGGCTTGGGTGCTCTCCCTTAGCTGTCTCTCCCATTCTCAAACCTGAGTGCTTGTGAGCAAATGAAATCGAATTAGCAGGTGCAGGTGCAACCCTTTCAGTCCCAAGGGTAAGCCTGAGAGTTGCAGATCATGGAGGGACCGAGTTTGAGTCACTACGTAACATACTGCTGCTGCTAACAATGATGAAGACAATGATGACATAATGTACAGATTGTAGGAACACTTTCAGTGATCAATTGAGTGTGGACATCAGGCTCTCATTATCTGATAAACAGCACTAACAGCAGCTGATTACACTGTAACCTTTACTTTGCTAAGGAACAGTCTATATCTTAGAGAGCATTTGCTTGAATGTGAATTAGGGAATGGAAGAGGATGGAAGAGCTGAATCTTAACCAGCTTATGTGAAAAGCACCTTGATTTCAGAGAGACCTCTGCAGTCTGCAGCAAACTCCGTGAAGGCTCTTAGCTTTACTTCATCTGTATGGTGTCCTAATAGAGGAAAATGTAATTTGTGTTTTCTCCTCTGTGGTCCCAGAGCACTGGTTGTTCCTTACATTTCTATCCCTATAAAAACAAATGGCAATTCTAATTACAAGTAAATGCATTAAGAGAACATTGCAACATGGGGAGCCAGTCTCCATTTCCTTATCATTTTCTTAGACCTGAGGTGTGGATCCCAGTTATACTGGTTTTGTACTGGGTACATGTATCACTAGGAGCACAGAAACCACATCAGGGTGGACTGGGCTATCTGCAGCGGGGGCAGAGCTGGGAGCTGCTGGGCGTATCCAACCACAGACAGAAGGGCAAGACCCAGCTCTCCTGCTGCTAGTGGTCATATAGCCCGAAACTGCAGCTTTTGATACTAGATGTTCCCAAGCAAATAAAATTTGGGAACCCAGTTCAACCAGCCACAAGGTCTTGGGGAGGCAGGAGGGCTTCATGGGGGTCAGAAATGTTCCTTTTATAGCAAATGAGCCTCCACACATGCAGAAGTGACCTGTAAGCAGAGCAGCTTCAGCTAGGGCTATATGTGTCCTCACTGTGCAAATTCAGCAGCCACCACAATCTTTAAGCAGCCCTCAGCTGGATGAAGAGCGAAGGCACCCCGGGGCAGGGGCCTCAGGTCCCTCTATGCCCCAGCTGCAGCACGGGCAGCGCTGGCTACCGGGGTGGGGGGGAAGCAAGGGCTCGATGCAGAGCATCTCCAGTGCCACCAGACCATCACAGGAGCAGATGGACCCCCAGCAAGCAGGTGAAAACTGCACTCCGCTGTGAAGGCCATTAGTACATCTGCTCTGAAACGAGCTCGTTAAAATACACATTCACCTTCATTATCCTGCAGCTGCATTGCCTGACTCATCCCACTGCAGTCACTCTGAAAAGGGAACCCAAGTTAAAAATCTTCTGAACTTGTTTTTTATTCACTGGGGAAGCTCACGTCTAACCCACTGAGAGAGCAATGGAAGCCATAACATCTGTCTTCATGGGAATGAAAGGGAACCTGAAAAAAAGAGAGAGGAAACAAATGCTGATTGAAAGACTGTTGTTTCATGTTGCTTTTCACAGTTTGACACAGGATGCTTTCTCACATCGGTGTAGTTAGTGCTCACGTACCCCAGTTGGGGCATGGCACCCCCAACCCAGGTGTGCCAATGGTATGCCCTCCTTTCCTCCCCTTTTTCCACAAAAACCACAGAAAACTGCCACGTAGCCATGGCTTGGCAGACACGGCCTTGCAGCAGGCTTTGGCTGGGATCCCTGCTCTGACTCCTGATCACACTAAACCTCTTCTTCTCTCCAGTGGCAGACGGTGGCTTGCACTCAGCCAAAGTTTCTTGCCAGCATTGTCCCTGGACACAGACCCCTCCTAGGTGGCACGCGGATGGACACGGTGTGCCGAGGGTTTGCAGACTCCTCTGAGGGGCCAGGGGATGCTCTGCCCTGCGCTGATTTCCTGCTCCCCCAGCTCACGGGGGGCAGAGTGTCCTGTGGGCCCCTCCGTCTCCTTCACACACAGACAGCGCTTAAAGCCATGTGAGTCCCCAGCCTCCCCCTGCCAAAATGGAAACCTCACAGCCTCAGCCCACCTCATCCAAGCCGGTAACTTTCTCCTGCGCTTTTATACACAGACATGCTCTCACCATACATCGCTTTTAGCTGCAAGAAAATTTCTCCCTCTTACTGTCTTGTTCTTAAAGACTGCTTTCCCAGGCTAAACATCCTTTGCTTTAAATAGATGGGGTGACCCAAATACTATTGTGAATGATTATTCAAGGATGAAGTACAGACTCTAGTCCAATGTTTTTTACAAGACAACTTAAATCAATACGATCTTTCTGATTAGTAGTTTCTAGGAAACCCATATGCTACATCATCCCTATTACATTCATCATTTGGCTCACTTTTGCTATATTTGTTCATGCGGTACATTATCAAGCGTCTGAAGCGTTTGTTCTATTGTCCTCTGGACTGCACTGACTTCTTCTGGAACAAAGTGTAGCTTAGAAATCCTCTGCTGTGGATTTTTGTAATGAATATTTTACAGTAAGCCACTTGTTACTAATGAGCCCAATTTTACTTGTACAACTCTTTTTATAACCTTTACTTTTAAAAAATAATTGGGAAAATTTACAATTGTAATTGAAGTGTTTATTAACTGATGGCCTACTTGCAAGATTTCACTGAACGTGGCATTGCAATTCAGGCCATTTTTCAGCTTTGTATAGGAAAAAAAACCTGCAAGCATGGAAGCCAACATTTTTCACAGCACACCTCTGAATATTCTTTTTTACTGCAGACTGTCTACTGTAGTATAGCAATGATTTCAACAGAAAATATACTGAAAGCCTGAAATCTAAATCTAATTTAAAGTCTAAATGGTGCACATGATTAAAAATGTATTGTCTATTCCCAGCAAATCATATATTGAAACACTAATGTTTCCCTAATTTTAAGCACCATCTAGTGAGTCAAACATTAGATCTGATCTTCCAAATTACAGCTGAGAAAAATAAGATCATGGCTTGACTGCATCCCACCTAGTGCTAGGTCTGTTCCTGAGATTCATAAGTCAGCTGTTTAGTCACTGCCTGCTCTCTTGCTAATGGACATTAAATACTCCCCCAAAGGTGCTGAAGACCCTAGCTGCCGTCTGGAGATAATTTGTCTGTTGACAAAGGAGGGTACTGGCTGAGTAGGCTCCCTAGCTAGACAAAGCTAACTGCTAAAAGTGGAGCAGGGAGAAACCTCATTTCGATAATGATAATCTTTTTTTTGTCACACCAGGGCAAGGGACTGGAAAGGATTTGGCTTTATTTCAATTATAAGTGAAGAAAAAAAGATCTCTGGGCAAATAAACAGCTTTATAAGGATCATGATTCTTACGATTTCTATTAGCTGGCTTGCCATGAAGATGAAGTAGGTCTGAGAGGGAATCGCACAGCAAATCTGCATGCAATTATAGGACCTGCTTATCTGGCGCTGGTATTAAATCAGTTCAGTTAAATCAGCACCGGCTCCTGTGGCAATGCACTGTAATCAGCTGGCAACTGACCTGTATAAACTGCAGCCCGTGCGCAGAATTCATCTGGAGAGCAA
Organism: Aptenodytes forsteri; assembly: GCF_000699145.1. Lineage (NCBI taxonomy): Eukaryota > Metazoa > Chordata > Aves > Sphenisciformes > Spheniscidae > Aptenodytes > Aptenodytes forsteri. Next base: position 3,405,755 of record NW_008795041.1, on the reverse strand, counting down.
GTCATACATAACCAGTTTGGTTAACACGGCATCACGCTGGGCGCAGGCACGGACGTTCAGCCTGAGCCTCATTTGGCCTCTCCGAAGTCACAGTGCTTGCGGTCGGTGCTGTGCCGGCAAAACCGGTGCAAGCCTGGGCAGCGTCTGGCCTGGCCTTGCTGGGGGAGGGGAAAAGGCATGTTGCCTCTGCCTGCAAGTACATCACTGGATGGGGGGGCGAGCGTGTTTTGGCTGCTGCTGGCAATACCCACAGTTGCCCAAGACACATCTCTGTGGCATCACAAGGCATCCCTTTCCTCCTTCGTCCCCACCGCCCATACGTGTCATTTTGCTAGCAAGGGGGAAGATTTTTTAGCAAGAACCTGATTTATGGCCTATAATGTCATGATGGAAAGTGGATTCAAGTAGTAAATCAATTTTCAGAGCTATACAGCAATGAAGAACAATGTTTTTGGAGTCCTTCCCCATAAACAGAACAGAGCATGTGTAGGTATCATCAGTCTGCTTAGCAAGACAGCTTAGGGTCACTAGGACAGTCGCACGGCATGCATGATCCATGTTAGGATCCAGTCAGCTCCCAAACACCCCTCGATTACAGTGGTGAGCCAGAATTTCATGACATCACATAAATAAATATAAGCAAATACAGTAAAAAGGCTTTACCTTTGGCTTGAGCAAAAGGTGAAATTGTTCAGTCCTGAGGGATCCTCCTCTGCCCCCAAGTCTGCTGGCTCATGATGCAGTAAAATGGTCTGGCATTTATCAACCCTGTCAAGGTTTGCAAGTCCTGAGCATGTTTGACCTGGAAAGAAAGGTGTCAGGAGGAGATTCCTGAACACCTCCACCCAGAGTTACGCAGGGAAAAAAAAGACAAATAAAAGCAAGCTTTAAGAGGTCAGAATGTGTAGCCCGCCCAGAGCTACTATTCCTGGTAGAAACTAGACCCTGAAGGGCCCAGGTGAAAATCGGGGATAATCCCCATATACGTGCTTCTAATTGGGACAAACTGAAAGTGAGAAAGCTGAGCGAGTCAGCTCCGGCCCATTCCCGGGGGCTCCGCGTCTGTTCCCAGCTAGTAACTGAGAGCACAATTATGCAAAGCCTCCTCTATAAACAGATTTCGGTTTATTACGGCCGAACTGGGGGAATCTATTTTTGTCACTGCTTTGTGCGAATGTGTTACCCTTGTGATTTCCAGCCAGGTCATTCCAAGTCAGCTGCTTTGGCTGCGGCTGTCGGTGGAAGCTCCTCCATCGTCCCAGTCCCTGGCCTGGGGTTGGCTCCCGGGCAGGGGGGACGAGG
>NW_008795041.1:3356849-3404136 GCF_000699145.1 Aptenodytes forsteri | reverse complement strand
GGGGGGGATGCCCCTGCGGCTATTCTGGTAGCTGTGAGTTATGGCGGTGTCATGTGAAGCAAAGAGCCCAGAAATGCATGTCAAATCAAACCAGTGACTAATCATGATATTTTGGTTGTCTTAGTGCCTGCCGGGCAAAGAGTTATGGGCTTAGAAAATTTTCATGCAATAATCCCCGGGCGCTGATTCGATCTTTGGCTGAGGCTTCCTAAGGGAGTGCGAAAAGAGGACAAAAAGGGAGCTACTGTCCCAGGGGTGGAGAGGTCTAAACTTATCTGAGTTTGAAACACAAACAAGAGAGGAGAAAAGCCAGCGCTCCCTTCTCATCTGTGTCTGCTCAGAGCCATGCACTGGCAGCCAGAGAGGATCTATTTGATCTGCCTGCGGACCAAGAAGGGTCAAGGGAGACGGCTGAGCAGACACGAAGTGTCATTTGTTGGGATTGTCATCTAGCTCCCTCATCTGTCACCTGATGGCCAGCCAAGCAAGTGCTCAGCACAACCGTGGACCATTCATCCTTGCACAAGCGACAGAGGCGAGAAAAGTAAGCATCCTACAGCTGTTACAACATTCAGCTGTTTTTCCTATAAAGGAATGCATTGAATTCACTACAAATCTACTAACTGTCCCCCTATGCCAGGCAAGAGACTGATTTTTTTTTTGGGGGGGTGGGTTTTTCTCTAACAGCTGGGGGTCTGGTGGGCATTCAAGCAATGGCTGTTGAGTCGGGCAGCTGTTTCAATATCTAATTGCATTTTAGCTTTAACAACTCAAGGGGAAAGCGTTGCATTGCCTACCATGAGCTACTTCCTGTCCTACTGCAAAGCGCACTGCACCGCCGTGCTCGCCCAGTACCAGACCCTGAGATCAGAGGGCTTTCTGTGCGATATTTTGCTGAAAGTGAAGGAAAATGAGTTTCCTGCACACAAGTCCTTGTTGGCGTGCTCCAGCGACTATTTCCGAGCCATGTTCAAAAGTTATACCCGAGAGTCTAAGGCCAGTGTAATTCACCTGCAAGTTGTCTCACCCACCGGTCTCCAGCATGTCCTGGATTTCATTTACACTTCCTTGTTGCCTCTTTCCTTTGAAAGCCTGGAGGATACCTTGGAAGCTGCAAGCTACTTGCAAGTGACTGATGCTATTGGCTTGTGCAATCAGTACTTAGTTAACAATCTTGCCTTGGAAAACTGCTGCTTCTCCGCCAACGTGGCCAGGAAGTTCTACCTGCCGGATGCCTTAGCAGCAACAGAAAAATACATTGTCAATAACCTTTGGAAGCTGCTGGACTTGGATTTGACAGGACTGCTCGAGCTGAACTTCAGGTCTTTGCTAGCAGCAGTTGAATCACCAGATCTCCCCATGGTGAAAGAAACCCACCTGCTGAATCTTGTGCTGCTGTGGTTGAAGCAGGATAAATCCAGGCTGGCTCACGCAAGCAGCCTTTTAGAACACATAAGGTACGGCCTCATCCCCGTGGAAGAGCTGAGAAAAACCTACACACAGTCAGAAGTGCCTCTCTCCGCAGGTATTAAGTGCTTGATCATTAAAGCAATAAATTACCATACATCTGTTTTCAAACAGCCTGTCCTGCAGGATAAGTCCACCACGCTGAGGAACCAGAAAACTCGGATCATTCTGCTAGGGGGAGGGACAGCAAGCGAGGGACTCGTCACCGATGTGGTGGCCTTCGACGTTTACAATCACAAATGGCGAGCTCTCACGCAGGTGCAGGACAGGGTGCAGAACCACAGCGTGTGCGTGGTGGAGAACTTCCTCTACGTCTTGGGTGGGGAAATCGAAAGTGCTGCCCCAGGTGATGCTAAAACCGAAAAGATCTTATCGGTTACGAACAAGGTCCATCGTTATGATCCGAGATTTAACACGTGGACCCAAATCACGGGCATGCTGGAAAAGAGATGCCAGTTTTCTTGTTGTGTCCTAGGCAAGGATATCTTTGCCATTGGTGGAAGGGGTGAGGATGGGTCGCTGCATTCGTCTGTGGAAGTCTACAGCATCAGCAGGGACAGATGGACGAAGGCCGGGGAATTGCCATGCAAGATACATGGCCATGCCAGTGCCATCTGCAAGAATACTATATACATCTCGGGCGGCAAGTACTCAGACCCAGCCAACACAAGCAAGGACGTATATTCTCTGAGCTCGCTTGAAGGGCAGTGGATGAAACTAGCCCCCATGAGCATTGCTCGGTTTGGGCATCAGATGGCAACAATCAGAGAAGCCATATTCACCTTTTTAGGATTATATGAACCATTCTCTGAAATAGAAAGATACGACCCTGATCAAAACCAATGGACTCGGTTAAGACCACTGATGTATGATCGATTTTGCTATGGCCTGGCAGTGGTAGAGGAAACGGCTCTTCTTATCGGGGGAAAGAAATGGCAAAACTCACAGGAAGTCCCCACGCAAGACGTGGTTGGCTACGACATCGACAATGATGGCTGGGAAGAGATCTGCAAAGCCCCCTTGCCTTGGTGTGGGCTGCAGTGCGCGGTGCTGCAACTCCCTGAACTGGCCGACGAGCGGGACGGCAACAGCCAGCAGAAGAGGCCGCCAAACTATTGAGCTCAGGTGCTGCGGAATAATCATCCCAGGAGATGAGCCATCAGGGGGGTCCTGGAGAAGAAGAAAATTGCAATGGCACTGAACGTGACAGAGTGGAGGTTTTGCTTTGATAAGCCAAACGCTTGGTGGAAACAGGCAAGAAAGTCTGGCTCCAGCATGGGAGAAGGTGCTGGGATTTACAGAGCTGGAAGCTGATCTCACTGAGGAAGGACGTAGCAAGTAGCACACGTAAAGGCGACGAGCGAGAATCATAATCCTTGACTTTTGAAGAATAATACCTAGATAGCAATTAATAGGTGTTGCAAGTCAGATTTTTCAAAGGTTAAAAAACATAATCCACCTTTTCTGTCTTCTTAATCAGAAGTAATTCTCCCAGCTGGTAAGTGCTATTGAATTTTTACATGCTACGGCTAAGCAAAATGAAAGTGAGATGTATAAAGACTAGAAAATTGATGCCTACGAGAACTAATAATAAGTACTGCCAAGGAAAAGGTATTATTTGATATGCTACATACTAGGCAAGAATGTCTTAGCTAACCAGCATGAAATTACTGGACAGAAAGCATGGATTTTTTGGTATGTAGACTCAGTTATGGCCAGAAGTTAAAACAGTGACTGTTTCATAGAAGCCACTTCTCTCCGAGTGGCCTTTGTTGTAGCATGCCTTTCAGATGCTTATTTTGCGTTATTTTAAAGATGCGCACTACCGGTACAGTACATTTCTTTTGTATCCAAACCTTGTGTTAGTTTAGATGGCCAGAGCTGAATGGGTATGCTTATTATTAGACTCTAAAAAACATGTTACAGGAGTTGCTGTAACCAATGCCTTGATACTCACCGCGGCAGCATACGCTGCTTTATTGTGCCCGGTCATAATGGTAAAATTGTTCATAGATGTTGAACTAGCACATGAGAGAATCCTGCAGTCAGAAAAGGTTTGCTTTCATCAAAGAGGACGATGGGGAGGGAGGTAACTGAAGGTGCTCAGAAGTCTTTATTCAGTGTCTGCCTACATCCGAAACAGCAATAGTCTTACTTCTTCTTGCCCACGTTGGCAGAGTTCGAAGGCACAGATTATGGGGGTACTTTAAGGTACGTGGATCTGTGACATGCAGGCAAAATGGTCAGATGCCGCAGAATCACTTTGGGGTGGAGTAAATTGAATCTCGAGTCACAAATGTTCATTTAAAAGTTAAATTTATTGTACTTCATTTTACAGTGTTCCCTTTCTAGGCTGAGAGTTAATACAATAAAAATATATATAGAAGAACATTTAATAGTCTTAAAAGAAGGCAGCACAACGGATAGGACACATGTTCTTTGTCACTAGACTAGCTTAAAAAACTGTAACGTTTAATTTTCACCTTTAAAGCAATCAAGCTGACTTTACTAATGTAAAGTGCAGGCAGAATAGCTGTTGCATAGCAACAGATCTAAGTCTTCTGAACTGCCTTGGTTTTGACAAGGAATCAACTACACAATGTGCATATACACCCATCAGATATAAAGAGTTTTTTATATGAATATATTTACTTTTGGTCCAGTAAAACAATAGCAAGAGAATCTAAATGCTTGGAACAACAGCACAATTGATTTCAAGTCAAGCATTTTTTAAGAGAAATTTACAAAAACCTCACAAATTTAATATACAAGTCAGTACCCATGCAGTAAATAAATGTCCAGTTTATACAAACAATCTTCTTCTAATGGTACAAATATTACACTGGATCCAGGATTCTATACAAATGTTAATACATGATTCGTCATCCATGTCAACTTGAATATAGGATTACTGAAAATGGGCTGCAGAAAGGCCACTCTTTTGTACAATTGTGCAAAATCTGCAAAACGTTTGCAATCCATATGCAATCAAATAACAAGAAAGAAAGAGGGAGGAATAAAAAGAAAGAAGGAGAGAGAAAAGAATCTGTCCATTCTTTCCTTCATCCCTTCATGGATATAACTGCCGGGAAATATCAGAGCTCATAAAGTTTAAAGTACATTCACTGAGCTGCACAGGCAATAGTCTAAAGTTGGTAAAGAGTACAACTCACTGTAAAAAGTATAAAGGAGGCTTTTCCCTTTCACATGAGCATTATTAAATCATGTCGTGAGTCCTAACTTATGCAGCAAAGTACTGAAAAGCAGCAGAAATATTTTGTCATGCTCTGATCACCTTTCGAAAACAAGCCCATAAAAAGTAAATACCTGATTTAAGATTCCCCTCCCACTTTCCTATTCCAGGTATCTGCCTAACTCTACGGAGCTATTGCTACTCGTATTCGCTGGGTTGCCTCCAGCACATCTCAAATCTCATGGAAGATTAAAACATTTTAATTGGCTTGTGAACTCGGCGGAACCCAGAGACATCCCTTCCCCTTCAAAAGCAAACCAGAGGCTTTTTTACTCCGCAGTTATTTTTCAGGTTCTGTGCTCAGCTCTGCTCCCATCACACATTTTCCCTGCATACAATACGGCCAAATTTCACAGCTCAGAAAACACATAGGCGACTACTTGAAAAATCCTATTCATTCCTTTTCTATTGTGGGGATTTTCAAAGCCTCTCAGATTCGGAGCATTTCGTCGGGAACCTTTTCCACTGCTGCTTTTCTGGGCAAGAAAAATGCCACTATCAAGGATGTTCAAAGTCTACATTTTCTCTTTTGCAAAATCTGCACATCATACTGATACCTTCAGTGCAAAAGCAGCATAAATCACAGTACCATGACTAATTTTTTAAAAAATCAACCAAATGTGATTAAGAGACAAATAACACATCATTTGGTCTTAATTAGAATACAAACCAGCATCCCTTTGCACTGGTGGTAAACCCTAGCAACAGGCTTTAAAAAAGCACAAGGAAATAAGACCTAACCTTTTGATACTTAAATTCACGTTAGTCATTTCTGTCTGCCGATTTTCACCCTTTTGTGTGTTTGACAAAACTGAAACACAACCACCCCATTACACTTTTTCCCTGTTATTTAAGAAAACTCCTAGAGTTTCTCATTCAGTATAAAAATTGGGTTTCTCCCACCACCAAAATAGTACCTGCACTCCAAAAATGCAATGCAATACTGGAATTATATAGTATAAAATATCATTGTAAAAGTGACCTTCGATAACAAAACACTTAGTTTGTGTAACTTCCTGTGTGAAGGCCACAGTCTTCCAAAAATGCTTTTAAATACTTTAATAGCTAAAGATCATGTTTGTTATTTCACAGAAGGTAAACACAAGCAGAGCAGTGGTAGCATATAAAATATACAAATCCTCATTAAAGACATGGTATCGTTGACCATTGGAGGTTTATTTCACACAGCTGAGTAACATTAAAATATAATTTACTAGAGCTCCCACATATTGATATAAAAACTACTTTATGCACTTAAGTAAAGGGCTGGAGTGTAGCTAATGGACAAAAAGAGAGACCTTTATACATGCGTTTCAATGTACGAGTGAGTGTGCGCTAAGGAGGCTATAAGTGCATCAACCTCAGACGAGCCATTAACAGAGTCCCTTGGGGTGCTGCTTTGATAGATGTCCATGAAGAGATCAAGGTACATTTGTTTCCATTCTTGAAAGTCTCTAGATGTCAAGGCAGGATTATCCAGAACTTTATCTATAATGGCTACTTCTCCTTCCCTGGCCTGTGAGAGAAAAGGAACAAGCAAAGAGTCAATGAGAGTGATGAGTCACTGGCAAAATCAATCACGTGGGTGGAAGGAGAGAACAGGGGGAGCAAACTCAAGCCACGGAGACCCTACAAGCAGGGGGACCATCTGACTGCTATACGTCCGCTTGCAAACAGGAGCCCTTCCTACAGGGCATCACACATCGCCCGGTGGGGCTAGGGCTTCCCTCGCCTTGTCCAGCATCCTCAGAAATAGTCCCTAGTCCCCCTCCTCGCCCCTCGTTCAGCTCAAGAAAAAGCAAGCCCTGTACTGTTTACTATTAGCTGCTTGCATTTCTCAAGACGGGTTTCACACGACAAAGTGCCATCTGTTTGCTCTTCTTGATCAGCATAAGAAATACTGCGTGGGTGCGTGGGATGCAGACAGATGGCCTCTCGCCTGCCAGCAGAGCTAAGCCTTTTTTAGCAGGCTTGTCATGGGGACATCTGAGCGCTACGTTGCAAAGGCTTGTGGAAGGACCCCTGTGTTAATGATAACTCATCTTCATTAAAGATCCAGCGTATGCGATGGGCTGGCGGGCTGCAACCTCCTCTTACCACTGCGGTGGCAAAGAGAAGGCAGAAATGGGTAAAATCTAACATAGCTGCTGGTATCTCCTTACCCATCATTGAGGCAGGGGATGTGGCTGTATCATAATCACTGGCCAGTGATTAGTTTATCAAGAGATGACAGGCAGCCAGTACGGGTCAGAGTAAGCCTCTGATAAACCCGTAGCCACTCGCGGTTGTTGCAAGCGGTGGAAGCTGGATGCAACAGACTTAAGCCTTGGAAACACAGCTAACACGCAGGTTTTCAGCACTACTCCTCTGCGTAGGTATCGTGTGGTCACCAGCAACCTCCCCTCTATCCTCCCTGCCAGACGGGTTTCATGCTCCTCATTGCTAACTCACATTTTCCATGTCCATACTATGAGTATGTCAAATCTTTCTGGGGAGCATGTCAAAGGGAAATATTAAGCTGTGGCAGCCCAGTGTTGGTGGGAGAGGGTCAGAAGGGTCAGAGGCATCACCCATAAGCAGTAGGTTGAAAAGTATTTTTCATGGTTTGCAAACAGTAGCTAATTAACACTGTGCTAGAATACTCATTTTCAGAAATGGAGGTGCAAGCCGAGAATGACCAGTGGAAATGAAACCATGGGAACTCCTGATCACCATATCTCTGCTTGAACTACCATAACCTGCTTCTCGCTGATTGTGGCTGGTACCCACACCTCCGCACTACCAGCCAGGTAGCTCATACTCGCTGGCAGCAGAATGATTTCGTGTTGTGTCACAGGAAAGAGAGCAGAGGGGTCTTTCATTAAGGACTTAGATGATAGAATAGAGAGCCTATGGACAACAAGAGCTAGAAGCAATTTGGAGGGCTGTCTCAGGCTACTAATAATTCGGATAAATTGAAGGAGAGTTCAGAACACCAACTCCAACAGGCCAATGCAATTGGCTGAGCATTCAGGAAGGAGAAATCAAAGGCACTGATAAAAAGCAAGAATAACTGATGAGGTAACAGCAGTAGCTACCGGTAGATACGACTACCAGCAGTATGGCAGAAGTGGAGCTCTGGGCTATAACGGAGCTAGAAACTCGTCATGAGTTACCACGATGCCATTGCAAAACAGGCACGTGTCACTCTACGCTGTTGCTGTACGCAAGAAACAGCAATTATCTGTCTTTGGTACTTGCTGCCATTGTGTTTTCAATTATTGATGTCCTGTACTTTAAGAATGATTTATACCAATCAAGGTCCAAACACAAATGGCGACAGGTTTAGAAAATACAGCTCATGGACAGAGAATGAACAAACTGTGTTTGCTTGGTCCAAAAGAAAGAAGTCCCAGAGAAGCATGAAAACAGGCATCCGCCAGGTAAAGGGGATGTGCTGTTTTTGGAATTCCCTGGAGGAAAGCAATTCCATTTGTAGGAAGCCACTGGCATAATGTAGCTCAGGTATCAATAAATGCTAACAAGAAAGACAATTAAGCATGGCAGCAAGCCATACTGAACCACAGTTTTGGTATGAGTGATCCCACCATGGTGCAAAAGCACAGATACAGAGTGAACCTCCTGCCACCCCGACGTGTCTGAGAGTACTGTGATTTTGTTTCAGTTTCTCACGCTTGTAGAAGTCATGTGGAAAGCCTGTATATCTTGTCCTTTTCTGCCAGCCTCCAATCCTGCAAAGACTCACATACCCAGATAATGCTACAAGTAGCAGTTGCCTTCAATGAGATGATACCATGCAGAAAGTTAAGCATGAGTAAGATTTTTTCAGGGTGGGAGCTCCACAGCATGAACATAATATTGCTTAAATGCTTCTCTAGGTGATGGAAAACTAAATTAATTAATGTTGATAAAGCCCTCTTTGATGAAAGCTGTTATGAAATCCACTGTACAATTATCTAGTGACTTAAAATGTGGTAATTTAATATAGTTAACAGGGTCCCTGTGGAAATCCAGCATCTTGTTTTCCGAAATCTCTATCAGGACAGAATTGAAACTGCTGTAACAAACAAAGAAGCTGACAGGGAGGCTAAATGAGCTGTGGTACATTTAGAATAACCATAAAAATCTTCAAATCCATCATTACCACTATCTATTTATTTAATCACTCCTACTGATTAAATACAATGATCCTATCAGCTTATGCAGAAAGCAAGCACACAGTTTCCTCCCGGACAAGCTCAGCAATCGGAAAATAATCAAGTGTTGTAAAAGGTACCGCTCCCTTCTGAAAGGCTGGCTTTGCTTTACTTTAGACTTCGGCAATTACTGAGTGAATGCGTTTTGGTAAATGAAAATGTTCAGGGACAATAAAGGGATTAAGGTCGCCTCTGATAATTTGGCGTCAAATTCTGTTAAACTAGCTGGAGGAGGAGCAGCTAACTGAGATTTTTATCTGCACAGAAATCAAAACTGATCCCCTCACCTCCACGGCTCTCCCAAGGCACATTTTTCTCTGCTTTGCGAACAGCGCTTCCCCATGTCTCCCTTGCTTGTTTTGCACACTAGGTTCAGCCTGGACTCCAGCTGCGCACAATTAATCTCCGAATACAATACCGTCTGATCCAACCCTGGGGCAGGATTTTTCCTCCCTCTTTCATCTCACCTTTAAAGTGCTTTTCAGAATTCGCAGCTGGTGCAGTTTTTCATTGACTACTGGATCGCTACATCTCTTTACAAAAGATTTCTTATACTCCAGCTTAGTGGAAATCCGGTGTTCTCCTAAAGGAGACAGGCTGGCCTGCTCCAAGGCTCTGTACAAATCTTGCAAGGAGTCTGCTGTTTTTTCCTCTATCGTTTCAACTGTAAGGAGAAAAAGGGGAAAAAAAAAAAGGAAAAAATAGAGAAAGGAACAATGTATCATTAACATGATTACACGAAGATCTATCAAAAAGCTTCGCAAAATGTTTAACAGGTTTAACTAGATCATAAGGAGAACATTTCACACCTGCTAAGTTCCAGAAAAAAAGTGCTGCGATTGTAACTGCTCCTTCTCGCTAACTATTGCCTCCAGGAGAAAGGGAGAAAAACTTTCAAGAATGTAAAGTCTTGACCCGCAAAGACAGAAGAAAAAAAAAAGAAATAGTGCAAGGTGTAGTAATATTACAGTGACATACTTTCAGAAATCGCATCTCTAGTATTGCAGTTAAATATGCTGGTGACGTCGTTATTACAAGGAAAGGAAGCCCTGGAAGCACCCTGCTGAGGAAGGTGATCGGGGACTGGATCTCAGGCCGAGAGCGCTGATGCGGCATTCAAGGTTATGTTTACAATGCTGGCCTTGGAATGACATGTCGTTTTCCTTCCTAGAAAAGTCCACTTCTTTTTGGCTCTTATTTTTGATACTCAGGAGTGTTGTTCAATAGTCAGTAATACTGTCACTTGTGGTGTTTTTTCACTCTACTATGACCTGAAGGTTCAGCAGCAGACTACGGACTGGACGTAAGAGCGCATTCATGACAGCCTACCCAGCAGCGTGGCAAACCAAACCAGAGCTGTTTCCATTATAGGTTTATTTATTTATTTGTTTATTACAGGTTTTAAAATACTTGTTCTAACTAGTACTGGGAACAGAATTTTTTTTTTTATTTTTAAAAGAAAAAATAAAAAAGAAAGATTTTGCTTCTCTAAAAACAAAATCAAGCAAAGGTTGGGGATGAAATGTGACTCTGATATGAGCATATGAAATGTTTCGTTTAGAAAGCATCAAAACATTTCAACTTCTCACACACCGTTTCCCCCCGCAGAGACTATTTGATGACTGTAGAAACTTGGGAAGTGCCAGTGACGTGCCAGGATTAGCTGAGTGCTGACCAGGAGAAGCCAGGGCAGCCCTTGGGTAGCAGGCAGCCGGCGGGGCAGGCAGCTCTGTCCCTGCTGCCCTTCGCCCACCGACCCACCTGTGCACACAGCAGCCGACCACTGCCTGTGCACAGCCTCCCACCCGTCTCCAGAGCCCTCGGGACCCTCTCACCCAGTCTCGGCTTTCACAGTGGTGTATGTTTTCCTGGCCCAAGGTACCTGTGTCCTCAGGATGCTTTCATGAAGGCTCTGGTAGGAAGGCGTTTGGTTTCAAGCATTACTTTTATCCTGTGACTGACCCTGCACCAAGACATAGCCATCTCCACTGGCTGAAAGTTCAGCACATGCTAAAGTACCCACAAGTAGTGAACCTCAGTCTCCTCAGGTGTTTAGAGGGTTTTTTATTGAGCACCAACAGGGAGGACAGCTAGTGTTTAGAAGTGACATTTCTAGCCCACCAGGAGCTACCCGAGGCAACCTCCCATTCAAGCCCATACATTGCAGTATGGCAACTACTCACCTCAGACTCAAGCAAGAACTCCAGAGACCCAAATCTCCACAGCCCACCACAAAAAGTGTTTGCATTTATATAGATCTTTACACAGTCAAAGAATTTTGCAGTCATCAACTAATCTAGCTATATCTCTCATCAGTTTATTCCTTTGCCCTTTTTAGTGGGTAGCTGTTTTTAAAGCACTAATGTTTTTTTTAATCCCATCGTGTGCTACCCTGCTCGGAGAGCTGGGTTCATCACTGTAAGGGGTGGCTAGGATTTAAAGAAAAATAGAAATGAGATGCATTTCTCTTTCTTGTCGATTTCTTTCTTATTAAAACATCTAATGTGTTAAAGGGCAAAACATTCAGTAGCTGAATACTTAAAGATTGGTTAAAATCCCCCGCGGTCTTGATTTTTATGCTCTCTTAAAAATTCCATGCAGCAACAACATCAGATGTTTGGGATCTCTCTCTGAGTTCATCTCTCTGAACACTGAAGTCCACCAGTCTGACAGCTGGGAAATGGAGTGATTTGCTAAAGGGCAAAGGGAAAAAAACACACCTTGATCTGACAGGGGAGTATTTTACATCTGTTTTTCTCCTTCTCTTATCCCTTGTTATGCAAGGCAAAAAAGATGTTTCCTCGGGTCTCTTTTCCCCAGCAGCGTTGCCACGTTGTACCCTCAGGGGATTAGTGGAGGGAAAGTATGCTGAAGAAGAGACCCAGTGCTTTGACTCCATGTCATCTGAATTTACTTTTCTAGGGTGACCTAAAGCCTGGACCAGCAACCAGCCACCATATCCAGGCTTGCCATCAAAAACCCATGGCTTCCTGAAACACCAAAGGTCCCCACCACGGCGAAGGACAACGTTTGGGTTCAACCCTGATGTTCAATCCTGAATGACCAGTGCCTTTAATGAACCTGGAAGGCAGCACGGCCTGTGCGGGTTCAAATGCCGGGCTGGGGGGCTTGCATTGGCCTCCCTCCCCGTGCCGCCAGCCTGGTGGTCCACACGGCTGGCGCTCCTCAGGGCTCACCTCCTCGGGCAGGCAGCTGCTGCTCAGCATGGGCCTCAGAGGGACTGCAGACAGGGGATTTCCACCCTCGCCCCAAATGGGAACAGCTCTGAGGCTGCATGGGAAGAGGGGCAGCACTACAGGGGCAGGATGCAGGCAGGGTTAGGCAGCAGAGCACTGACGGCAGGTCTTTGAAACGCGTTGGCACATCATCTCCACCTGGCTGGGGTTGCCTCCCCCGGGCTCTGTCACCGCCTCAGTGCTGTAGCTATGAGCGGCGTGTAGAAAAGGGGACAGGATTTGCTATAAAGGAAAGAGCAGCAAAGAAAAACAGCGGGTCTCTTCCCTTAAATGTCTCGCTGCTGCTGAGGCTGGGGAAGCTCAAACAGGGCAAGACGCCACCTTGTTCCACCCGGGGCGGGGGAGAGGGCGGCAGGCATCATGCTAACACATCCCAAGCCCTTAATATTTTCCAGAGAAACACTGAAGGTGGTGGTACTGCTGCTCTCAATGGCTCTCAGTAGGCGGGAATGAGATTATACACGAATCTCCCCTCCCTCACCCTTCTGCTAAAAGGCTTTGATTGATTTCCTGTAGGTGTTGGTGAAACCCTTGGCACCATAAAGCATCTGAGGTACTTGATTAGATATACAGCTGAGCTTAAAACATATTTTCTTTTTTTAAATTGGTGGATTTGTATGCGAGTCATGCTATTACAGCAGGGCTGTCTCCTTAAAGAAGAGTAAGGCCTCAGGTAATGCCTTATTTTAGTAGAAAATGTGGCCTAATGGGATTTGCAGATGACCTCAGAACGGCAGGCAATACGGCAGGTTGTTTTTCACCCTCACTTGGCTGCTGAGTCACAGGTTGCATCTCCCCGGCTGCCCTCTTTCTCTGAATACACTGTCAGGTAGCTGTTTCCACATCCTGTTAAAAAGAAGTGTCTCTTCGCTGAAGCAGTAATTTTGTCCCCTGCCCCACCCAAGCCTGAACAACTCTAACTCTGGAGCAGAAATAAAGCTGCATAAACTCTGCAGCACACAGGATCTAAATTCAGAACCGTATCTTCCAAATACAAGAATACGCAGGTACTAAATTTTGTAACAATGAAGCTTCTGCTGTGTCAAGTGAATGCAAAGTCATTTGCACTAAATTCAGGAGATAAAGAATACATCAGTCTAGTAAATGGTGTGTTATTATTTTTCATTATTCTGCTTTCCACAAGGAAGAGTTTCTGAACTTTTTGTACTCTGCCCTCGCTTCTTAAAATGCCGTAAATATTTTTATCTACTTTTACATTTTCCCAGGAGAGGGAGCTGGAGATTGTGGCTGGGTGGGTGAAACTCTCAGGGGTCAGGAATGGTTTGGGTTACTGGCATTCAGGAAAAAATGGTGGCATTTCTTACACTGTGCTGTCATTTGTTGTTGAAAAGAGCATGCCCTGAGCTCCATGACATACTAAGTGTAACCACCTCCTGGCTCTGTTGGGCTATTCATCTTTCCGTTATTTCCCTCTTATAAACCGAGATCCTAAGAGCAATAAATAATAACATCAGGCACTTGAGGGAAAAGTGACCAGAGAGAAACAGTTAACATTGGTATTTACATGGATCAAGAGATGATCGGTCTGTGTAAACTGATGATTCAGGAAGATGGTACTGAATTAGAGCCATGCAGAGGCCACCATCGCAACCCAGCCGGCTAACACATCGCTCTCTGGACACAGAGAATCTCTAGGCACACATTTCTCATAAATCTGCTCTAAATACATGGAATAACCTCTAGGAATTTTCAGTGGAGGTTCCTGTGCTTCTGTGACTCACTTTCCCTGTAAAAGCTCAAGCCACTGGAAGCTTGCATGGTTTTCCCCTTTCAGTGTGGTACCAGAGGAACCAGTGATTGCACCAGGGACTGTAAGTGCACATAACTGCCCATGCAAGGATAATACAACACAGTTAATCATAAATTTTGTCACCCACTGTGCTGACAAGGTCAGATTTTTGAACAGTTGATGCTCTCTTTTGAGGCCCCTTTGTGCTTTGCCAGTGCCTCCTAACACCACCCAGGTTCATCCCATTGTCTTCAGACTCCTCGTCCTGACTGATGGACACCGCTGCCGCCCCGATGGCATTCTCTGTTTTTCTGCTATCCTCTTTGCTGTTTGCTACCTTTACAGCTTAGTGACGCGCTTTCCTTCGCCGTGCAACTCCTCTCATGCATGCCCACTCCTCTACTTGCAATTAGCCCTGCATTTGAACAAAATTACTACCCTCTGCAAATCCTGAGAAAGCCGAGCTGCTGCAAAGTCTGTGACAGAGAGCGAACAAGGCACAAACAGTCAGACTGAAATCCCCCGGCTCCACTGAAATTTAAACCCCTATTTTAATTTCTTTTGGTGAGCTAACTTTCTCTGGCAAAGGAACCAGCTCAGCTCAGCTTTCTCAGGATCTTAAGGAGGCAATTTTGTTAGAATACATCACTAATTACGTTATTAAACAGCTGCCGTGTTACTTCCCCCCTACAAATCCCTAAGATTTGGGAGTTACACCTTTCTGCTTCACCTTTCACACAGGGGAGGCATCTACCTGAAGCCTCCCAGAGACTTTCTGTGAGTGTCAGTAAATGCTCCACCAAAACAGAGGGCATCCCTGACCTCTGGGAAATGGTCTCAAGCTAGATAAAACAGGCCCTGATGCACAAATCTCTGAGTTGTGGGGTTTTTTTTTTCTTTGCCTTCTTGACCCTGTTGCGTCTATGTTGGGAATAGAGAAGCTTGTCTGCCACAAGCTAACTAGTAAGTGATGCAATCCCAGGACCGACAAAGCATTTTTGTAATCTTCCTGTGCCACAGCATGTTGGCTGTGCCAGCCTAAGAGGTCTATCAAAACCTGCCTGGTCCTGCAATGGTTTCACTGGTAGGTAGTGCAGCAGACAGATGTCTGCTGATCCCTCGGGGAAGGGAGGCCTCCCGCGACAAGCTCTCGAGCCCCAGCTCAGGCTATCTGCCGGCCCAAGTGTGCTAACGGGCAGGCAGGGGCAGGGGACGTAACGAGACCACAGAGGCCAACAGCCTGGCTGGGCTTGTAAACCCCGGGGAACAGTTAGGAGAAAGGCAAAAGGGATGTCCCTATATTTAAGGTGAAAAAGCAGAAGGATGGAAGGAGAGTGGACGTAGGTTTTAGCCGTGTTGAGGGGGAGGGGAAAGAAGAAATCCTCCAAAGAAGTAGTTGTTGATTTCTCAGTGCAAGGCTTAAATCCGTCTTTGCTGCTGTTCAGGTTAATCGTTAAGAGTCCAAACTGCACAAGAGGGAGACATATCCAAATGCTTATGATGCAAAGAACCAGGAATTACAGTAATTTTTTAAACCATTTGAATGGATGGCAGGCAGACTAAGCTAGGTATTTCCTTTCCCCCCAGACTACAAGCTAAAAGGAACGAAATGGTGAAATCAGTGAAAGGTTTACAAGGAGATGGTGTCTGCACAGCTGTGTGCTGCGCATGAGGTCACCCCTGCACAGGTATGGGGGGAGCCACGGTGGCATGGAAAGTCAGCTCCTGGTAGGAAAATGCTGCAAGTCACATCCCTGATTACTGAGAAAAGGAAGAAGCAACACAGTGTTTAAGCCTGAAATGGTACAGCAGGCAGGAGGTGCAATAAGACGCAGTTCAGGTCTACATGGAAGCCAGCTGCTAATCATCTGCTCTGGGTAATATAAAGCAGATTTCCCTGTTAAAGCACAAGTAGAAACCCGTGTCATCTCCTACGCCACTTTATGGCAAAATCAAGGCCTGACTGGGCACGTGAGTATGCCTGTGCATCTCTCTCTCTCTCTCTCTGTATGCATATACACATATATATATATCTCAATGCTTTCCACAAGTGAAGAAGAGTTTAAGCAAGCTGAAGAAAAGCTGGGGGCTTCTTGTGCAGTGCCTGGCCCTTGCAACCTTTCTCTCTGTTATTCCTTCCAAAGGAATGCCTGCCCTTTTCTGATTCGTGTAATCCTCCATCCTTTCTGGCCCCGTGTACCTGAAAGTGCAGGAATTTTCCCAAAGTCTTGTGTCAAGGAAGGGAGGAGCAATGTTTAAAAACAAGCTTTGATCCGTCTGTTTGGTGAAACATTAGTGGCTGGAGGATCAGAGAACAAGTATTAAATTTGCATTTTATACCATTCTTTCCTCTAAAGAGGAAGTATTTTTGGGTTACCGGGATAGTTGTACACAGTTTCTATTCTGTCCTATTATGTAAACCTGCAGGCAAAAAAGATATTCCCTAGAGAGGGTGTTCACTGAAAGCACCAACACAACAGAGCTGTGCAATACGCTGGAGTTTTCCATGCAATGGTATGAGGCTGCCTCTCCTCTCACATGCATGAGCATAAATAGGTTTCTTGAAATAAAGTGAACTGTGCAGGTAAGTGAAAAACTCATCTCCCATAGGACAGATTTCCAAAGGTATTTCAGGCATCTTCCACTACAACCAAGTTCAATCGGAAGCAGTTAGGTACCATAACCGCTTTTAAAAGATCTAACCCTAGCCTTTGTAAGGCCTGAGACGTGCTAAACCTTTGCTGTGGCACCAAAGGTCTAATTCTTTTTGTGAACTATTATGGCACTAGTGGTTTTCTTTTTGCATGAGTGGATCCCTCCGAATCTCTTTTCCTCTGAGGTCACCTTTCTGGTGATATTTCAATGACAAGCTGCCTACACCTTGTCATGGCCTTGTGAGCCACCGCTGCCCTGCAGACTGCAGTCTGTGAGCTGGCAGGCTGAAGCATGTTCAACCTCCAGGCTTCATGGGACACTTGAACTGGTCTTACTAGAAGTCTCATGCCCACGTCAGTCACCTCTCTCCAGCTTTCCATGCAAGTGGAATTGCTTATTAAAAACAGCTGACACTAAACTCGGCATTAGAAAAAAATCGATCCTCAAGGTTTCTCCCTGCAGACTTGCATTGTTGTGCTGACAGTAACATTTAGGCACTTTCAACATCCACTTAGCAATGAAGTACAGGTGCCAATGGGTTAATGTGTTAGTGAGAAGGGAAAACACAGACAAAGGGAATAATTAGTTCGCTCTGTTCGTGCTGCCTCTTGACAGCTCTTACACACCTCGAATGAGCATCAGGAGAAGCTCCTCATTTGCTCCCAGCCCTGCTGTTTCATGAGGTTATATTGGTGGGCTGTGATTTCAGAGAGGGCATAAGAATGAAGATGAAATAACTCCAAAGCTTCCCAAAGTAACAGGGAACTCTGATCAGTGGCAGAACTTTTTGGCAGCAGTGTTATAATTGCATCCTTTGGTATTTGGACACGGTACTCTACTCATTAAGTTGCCTAAGATGGCATCAGTTTAACCTTCATCTGCTGAACGTATTTTAGTGACTCTTCGGGAGAATTTTAACACGATGAAATAGGATATCCTGACATTTTTCTGTACCACACATTGGTATAAGTGCTGTTTAATTTTACCACAAGCTACCAATGTTGAAGGGAAATAAACAGAGCAATTACATTTTGATGGTACGCTTCCCCTCCGTCCCCGCAGTTCAGAAACAATGAAAAACTTTGCGTATTTATGAGGTAAGCCGGGAGCTGAAGCAAACTGGGTAAACTGCTATATGTCTGGGGATGCTGTGACTTTTAAATAGGACGAGGAGGTCTCTACGGATACATCTCGCAAGCAATATATGGAAGCAATTACTCCTTCAGGAAAATATTTTTTCACAAATCTAAGCTGCTACAGCACACGAAGTTGTGAAAGGCTGACAAACGATACGGACCCAGCGAGATTACTCACCAGTCAGAATCAAGTCACAGTCACGCTTGCACAAGGTGCAAACCTGTCAAGGTTTATGGGCTTGATACCTGAAAGCAAGCCTGAACGGAAGGGGTATGTATTCCTGGTGAGCAACACCCATCGAGGAAATGAACTCTACCTCAGGCTACATCCCAAGTTTGCTTATTTATATGAAAATGTAACACTGAGAGTGAAATTGTCGAAAGCACTTGCATCGCTTAGGAATTGCAATCCTACTTTCAACATGAAAGAAACACGGCAAGTTAGAGTGAGCGGGGGCCAGATTAATGTAATAGCCAGCTCAGTTACCTCTGTAATGCACTGCGGTCCGTTGGGGAAGCACCTCCCGAGGCATTTACGAAAGGGGCCTGAAATACTTCTGAAAATGTTATCCCAGAAGATGTCATATTTATTCAGATATTCAGATTTATTATTGGATTTGTAATTGCACGTTATGATAGCTGCACTGATTAGATTCCAGACTAATTAATCTGCACCCTGATTTACATGTTACTTCTGTAGGGCACAACACTGCCAAATATTAAGCACCCCCTGTCAGCTGCTGAATGCCCATCACACCACCACGGTCTGTAAGCACCGCACAGAGTTCAAAGTACCTTTGAGAACAAAAGCTATTACCGTGACGAGAGAAATGCAATACCATGCGGCTTTTCTAGACATTACTCATGTCATCAGATGTCATGATGAACTTGTGAACACGTATGCACCTTAACATAAAGCTCTCTCTCAAAACTGGCACGAGAGTCGTCACAGAAGAAAGGTCTGTTCCCCATCCATTGGGCAGAATGTGTTTGCACACAAAAGAAACAAGAGAAAGGAAATGAACGTCAGCCCTGACAGACAATGGTTACGCAAAGGCAAAACTGAAAATTTGCTGGCTTATTTCCTTTATTAAGCCCAAAATAACACCTTCAAAAAACCCTGACTTCATGAATAAATCAAATGCCTTCATTAAAGAAACAATTACTGCCATTTTCTATACTTTATTTTAAGGCATACAGAAAAATATTTAACAAATGTGTATGCAATTAAATGCCGGGGACTGCTAATTACAGCCCTTCTGAATGCCTCTGCAAAACAAAGATACTCAATACAATATGTTAGAAAGGGTGGGGAAAAGAAAGGGAGGAAGCTGAAGACGATCTAATTCATATTAGCACAGATATATGTTGGCCTTTGGCTACGAGCGGCAAACAAGCCATCAGCGTAACCCCAAATGGCAGCCAAAGGACATTTTGGAGTCACATCTTTGCCTCTGCTTCTCTAATTCTTTTCCAAAACATTTCACCTCTGACTAATTATGGAATTTAATGACAGAATGTAAAGGACTGGTGGGGTTGCAGGCCATTCCAACAAGGCTTTAATGACATATCCTTCAGGTTGCACAATCTTTATGTACTTAGCAGTGATTTATCAGCCCTGGCAGAGGCAGGTACTTCAAAGGCAACCTTATATAAAAAATAAATTCTGCCTTTGCCAAGCGTTGGAAAGAGCACTAAATTAAATTTAAAAATCAATTCCTACAGACAAGAGAGTCATAAAACCTCAGTGGGTTTGTCTGTTTGGCCAACAGGCAAAAATTTGTGACAGTACAGTTTTGTAATCAATAATAGCAATACAGTGTATGTTTTTGATTGGAAAAAATTAAAGATGCCAAAACAACATTGCTAAATATTTAGGCTGATTTGTGACAGTCCCATTGAGCAGAAACACAAAACATGCATTTCGATGAATTTCCAACTAGTTTATGTCATACTATACTTTTTATTTTTCAAAAAAGAATATTAAAACTATTATAAGCTTTGTCACCTGCTGTAAGGCAGAATGATGTAATTTTATTCACTGCACGTTTCCTGTTTGTGAGGCAAAAAAGCATAATTTACTTCTTTATAAAAGGGAAATATATAT
Organism: Aptenodytes forsteri; assembly: GCF_000699145.1. Taxonomy (NCBI): domain Eukaryota; kingdom Metazoa; phylum Chordata; class Aves; order Sphenisciformes; family Spheniscidae; genus Aptenodytes; species Aptenodytes forsteri. The sequence continues at coordinate 3,384,315 of NW_008795041.1, read as the reverse complement.
ATCTATATATATATAATTTTATTGGTATTAACATAATGCAATACCATACATTGAGCAAACAGAAAGAAAACATTTCAAAATACATTTTTTAAAAGTATCTCCCCATAAGATAGTATGAAATATCAAGTAATTAGCATTAACATTATTACAATACACCCTTAGCCAAATATATTAAGGAAAATCCACATTCTAACCACAGAGATAGAGGCAAACATCAACCCATAGGGGACCCAGAACATAATGATAAATACAATATCTGAATCTACTTTGAGTGACATCCAGACAAATACTGGCCCCAAAACAGCCCTCGGCAGAATGATGTAATTTTAATGACTGCACGTTTCCTGTTTGTGAGGCAAAAAAGCATAATTTACTTCTTTATAAAAGGGAAATATATATATCTATATATATATAATTTTATTGGTATTAACATAATGCAATACCATACATTGAGCAAACAGAAAGAAAACATTTCAAAATACATTTTTTAAAAGTATCTCCCCATAAGATAGTATGAAATATCAAGTAATTAGCATTAACATTATTACAATACACCCTTAGCCAAATATATTAAGGAAAATCCACATTCTAACCACAGAGATAGAGGCAAACATCAACCCATAGGGGACCCAGAACATAATGATAAATACAATATCTGAATCTACTTTGAGTGACATCCAGACAAATACTGGCCCCAAAACAGCCCTCTGGAGTCTGGGTGTTATACAGAGAATGCTTTGTGCCTGCTTGGCCAGGCAGCATCACTCGCATGTTTAAGTCCTAGAAGATAAAGAGGAACTGAAGAGTTTATCTGCAGAGTCTAATAAATCTCAGCGTGAGGTATCTTCTCCGTCATCATCCAAAGGAGTGCCAGTGTACCCTCTGGTAATTCATTACAAATCATTAGATAAATGGAAGTCTCCGCAAGGTCTGTACATACCTCCACTTGACAGAATACACTTAGTTTAGCATGACACAGTAAGGTGACTTCCTTCACTAACGTGAAGCACGCTTAAAAGACACGACTCTGTCTGGTTGGCCTGAACGGGTTCACTGGAGTTCAGTACAAGCAACAGGATTTTACAGTTACCATGGCTGAATCCCTCTTTAATTCCTCGAGGTCTGCAGAACAAAACTGAGTGACATCAAAGCCCTTCCCCTGCCAAGACCCTCTTCCCCTTCCGTTCTCCCATGCGGGGGCAGTATTTTCTGCAAATGTGCTCCGTGTAGACTGGATCTGACTTTGTGCCTAGTCCCATTGTGGAAAGGGTGCATTCTTCAAAAGACTGGCCATGCCCTTTGACACCTTCCTGGAGGCCTCATATCCAGGCATGTGGTTGTCTATGCTTTAACAGGTCTGTTCTCTGTTATAAACACCAAAGTTATTCAAGAAGAACTGACTTTCTGAACGGAGGCCATTAGGTTGCTTGCAAGAGGCTGAAGTTGAGTCTCCGTCGTGCCAATTCTCTAATGATAAGTTTATCAACCTTTGAGTCCAATCGGTTCAGTGCCAAGAGAAGTGGATCCCATTTGACATGGAGAGGTGCTATCAACTCTCGCAGTGTATTAGCCTAATATGATAAAGCAGTGATACAATATGATGAAAGAACTGTGACGTGCCATTATTTCCATATCATATTAGTATATTAGAAATACTATCATGCAAACAAGAGCAAATAGCAAATCTGGCATACAGTTGCAGCACTATAGAGCTTTTCTAATCTCATGCAGCTATGCTCGTGAGGACAGAGACATGGCACTGTTCTGCTATTACACCTTGCTCCATTAAAATATCCATCCCTGATGCAAAAGAGGTATTCAGGGCAGAAAGTTATATATTCTCTCTTTGTGGATATGCTTTAAAAACAAAAACAAAAAAGAACAGAACAGAACAAAGACCAATTAAAAAAAACCCCACAAACAGGACAAGAGAACAATACACATCCTAACCAGCTTGGGTTGGTTTCCTCCATGTTGAAGAGACATTAGCTCATTTGGAAGCACTGAAAAAGGGTCACATGAATGAGGAGAAAGGAAGCAAAGAATGTGCCCCAAATCCACCAAACGTGCTACAAACACAGAAAAATATCCTGTTGGCAACTTGTGCATGAAATAGAAAAAGAGGTGGCACAACACAGTTTGGCTCCCTTCGTTATCCTAGCCGACAATCCAGCATTGTGCAATGTTGGGCGAAGGGTAAGATACCGAGCTAGGAAATCATGTGATTTTGAAACCACACTGACATTACATACATCCAAAAGCTAGGCTCGAGAATCTTTGTGGACCTGTGTTAGCAAAGAAAAGAGAAAGAAAGAGGCGGAATAAACAGCATACAGCTAAGTTGTTTACTTAGAGTTTCTGTGTGGATGTGCAGTCTCTGCACACAGGGCAGTTCAAAAGCCCGGCCGCTCTCAGTACATACCCTATTATATTGTCTACTACACTTATTTGTAATAAAAAATGAAACTTTCCATGGATCTTGAAATCCATTGTGGTTTTAGATCCCAGATATGAAAAGCTGGGGGATGTTTTGCTGTTAAAAAAAACACTTTGGGAAAGACTTCAACTGTGCAGAATATAAAGATGTACAAATTCAATCCAATTTAACTGGTGAGACTTGTTTATCCCTTGTTAAAGAGAATTTTTTTTTTTTCCAGAAGACAGGATGAAAAAGGAAGGAAAATATCAAGCATTGCCATTTTTACTCTTGAGCATATCACAAAGGGTCTGGGAGAGCAGAAATGTTGTCTCAGTGACAGAAGGCACAAGGTGGAAAGAATCCCAGATGGAAACATCGGTGCCATTTACTCCACCCACGGCAGCAACTGGAAAATGAGTTTCCAGAGAGGCAGAGGGTGAGCAATGCTAGAGGGAACTCAAACCGAGTTCAGCCTCTCCTCCACTGCTGAGATTTCCCGGGGACTCTGTGCGTCAACAGGGAGAAGAGGAAGAAGAAGGGAGAGGAAAACAGTTTATATAACTAAATCCTAAGTATAGCAGTTGAAAGAATTTTTTACATAACTTATTGTTTAAAATAAGGAACATTTGATTCTACAACCAAAATGAAAAAAAAACCAAACAACCCCCAAAACCAAAACCCTGACAAACAAAAGGCCAAACCAGCACATTTCAGGACTCGTGGGGTTGAGGGAAGGGAGACTTCAGTAGACTGCAAAAGGGAATGTTTTTCACATTTCATCCTGGTTTATACTACAAACAGTCACAGCATTTAAAATAAGAGTCTTGGATTTGTTTGGAAAAAGGCACTAAGTGAAAGAGGATACTGCTGCCTCATGTGTGTCACTTCTGCAGCTTCAGGAGATCCTGTTATCTCACGGATGTTGTTCATATGACTTTAGCTCTAAAAATTCAGGAAGTTTGGTTTCAAAGGTCAGGCTTCGGCAAAAGAAGCTTCCCCTTCCATGAAACAAGGTGGCTATGAAATAAAGGAGTGTTACTGAAGTTAAGGCAAGGGCGTTACCTAGTGGATGTGTATACCCCGCTCTTCCACACACCCTGCCGAGGCTGGCTGGGACACGTCCTCTGTGTCTGTGGAAGAACTGTGTTACCTTCGACAGATGGTGGGACAGGACTTTTTTATGTACCTAAAATACAACTAAATTTTGCATTAGAAGATGATTATTTCTGAAAAAAAACCCTGCTAATAAGACACACTTTTGAAAAGGCTATTCAGTAGCAGCTGTTATAGGCCTATCATCAAACACTGGTAATTCTTCACTGTCCCAGTTTGGATTAGTCATGATGTGCATGAACAGCCTTTCATTAGGACCTCTTAAGGTAAGTGGTAGCATACACTGTCCTATTTATCTGAAGGTGAATATAATTAACAGGCACTTGGGGGGCTTTTCTAAATAGATTTTCTCATTATTTTACTATATGACTCTTACAGATAGTAACTAACTGTACAATATTTCCTATTGGTGTAGGTGCACATTAAGAGTTTAGAAATTCTGCTTTTTGGTAGTAAAATTATTTTTCCTTATCATTATAAAAACCACATTTTGCTTTCTGTATCACTAGCATTAGCAAAATGATTTATGTAAAACATCTCCAACATATGGTTCCCTTTCTAGATAGGTTTTTTTAGATTTGTTTTGAAGAAGAACAAATACAAATAACAAAGAACAAGTAACGTGCTTTTGCATGGATACTTATTGACACTACAACTTACGAAACTCATGAGACTTGCAAACATTTTGAAAAATAAACCAACTGCCATTCACATACAAAAATGAGTGCGAGCCTATGAAAATAATGAAGTGAACTTACTGCATTTATCAACCAAATTATGTTTGTATTGTGAGAAGAGCTTTACGGCAAATGACTTCCCCAGAGAGGTTACAGAAACAAAACTGCCTGCTATAAATCTCCGCGTATTTCTTCAGCTAATGTGGTCACGTAAGATGTGACGAATCTTATGTCCGAGCAAACCTGTAGCAGTGGGAGGTACTTTACCCATCGAAAGTGGCGGTTACAGAATGCATCAGGGCTGGGGACCAACCCGCCAAGCATGAGCAAAGGGATGCTCTGCAGGCCTTTCCGGGCATGCCAACATGTCTCAAAAAACAATAAAAATGAAAGCAAAGGGAAGGAGAAAGTTCTCACCTGAGAGAAATGTTTGAGAGTCACAATTAATAAGGTCTCAAAATGGCTCTCACACAAGAAGTCCTATGTAAGGAAAGGGGCGTGGAAGGTGAATCAACTATTTCTTTTTCTCTTTGAGACCTATTTATAAATTATGAAGGCATATCAGCAATCACTAACGAGAGGTTATTTAATTTAGGGTTTTCACTTTAATGTGTTTTTTAATAAAATGCATAACATTTTACTGCTGCCGCTTGAGAGTACACTTTCTTATGAATGTTTACATTATATATTTTGCCTAAACAGACTACAAGGTGCCTGATTACTAAATGGTATGTTTATGGTAAATTTGCTTTTCAGAGAAGGGGTAGGTTGAATAGTAGCAGGTTAACAAACTTACTTTTGAAATAAGTACTTAAGTTTTAGAAAAGGCAATTTCAGACTTCCTGTCTATAGTGACAATCAGTAAAACTGCAACCCCCTTTTGAATCTCTATCCTTTCCTTCATTTGTATCCTGTTTTGTGTACATATTTCTACATCTGTCTATATATTCATGAGAGAGACAGAAGAACTTTGACTAGAAGCTCTTACCTATTATCTAGTCCAATAATGAAGCATGTCTAGTTACGTATATTCCCCTAAAGGTAAATACTACGTGTGAGTAATCAGGCTCCGAACAAGAATGAATGCAAACACTGGGAAAAAGAAATCCCTCCCCATGTACCATAAACTGCTACTTGGCTGCTTCTGTTATAAGGCCAGTGGCGGATACATCTCCCTCCTTACTAGGGAAATGGCTCAACGCTATTTGACACAGGGTCCTCAGGAGGAATGGTGGCAGATCTACGAACTGTCCATTGCTCAAGGGTGGGAAGCTCCTACCATCTTCAGGACTGCTCAGGTCTCAGACAGATACCACGCAGAGATGAAAAGGAGCTGGTATAGAACCTGGCAATGGGAGTGCCTGAGGAAAGAGGGTTTCGATGACACATCCAGTGCAGCCCCCTGACACTATACTCCAAAGCAGCATCTCTGCAAGTTACCCTGTAAGAAGCCAGTTAGAAGTGGAAGCAGTAGCAGGAGTCACTCAGTACTCCTCTGCAGACTGAGTTACTGCAGTAAAGGGCACTAAATCAAACAACGATAATACAGGAATATGCTATGTACAAATAGCAAGTTCCAGCTTTTCCAACATCACAGTATATGCTCTAGTGTCCCTCACGTCCTCACTGAGCTAAACAAAGGAACACCAAGAGTACAAATGTTATATGAGAAAGCACCACAGTGAGGAAGGGGGATGGGGAGGACAATGGTGGTGTCAGACCACGTATAACCTCCAGTATCTGCTCCTCTACAAGTGCTGCACTTGGCCCCATGAGAACGAGGCACAGGCAAATTACAGGGCTCTGATCAGCAGGCATTTTTCCTCCCACTTACCACAGCATTTTTAAACGTGCAAATGTACTCCAGCTCTCCCAGTATGCACTTCATATACTACAGTTATTGCTAAATAACCCTCTATCTACTCAGTACTAAAGAACTAAATAAACCCCCCCAAACAAATAAGTAAGCAAGAACCCCACTAGAGTTACAAAAAAAAGCACCTGGAGAACTGAAAATTCATAGTTAAGGTTGTCTTATACACTCCAGCACCACACCACTAACATTAGTACACAGAATAACATTATTCTCTGTACATCCTGTCTTAAGCTGTGCACATGTACGCTGAATCGTATCTAGCTGACCTCATGCGCAGGGAAGACCTATAAGCCCTATAAACTCATTATGCTTTTCCCCAGACTCTTGCTTAGCCTTGCAGCTGCGCTGCCTGACACTGCTCTGTCCCTAGGTGCAAACGCATCGCACCGGCGGCACGTGCTGCAACGACCTTCATTCAAAGCGCTCTTACTGCTCCATGAAAGCCACCTCTGATAAAAACAGCCATGGACTTGGAGGCCTGTGGACACAGACTTCTTAAGCATTTCTAACCCTTCTTTCTGCACTACCTTCTGCTAAAGTAACACATTACACAGGGATGTCAAGGAAAAAGTTCACATAAGGAATATGCATTTGCTTTACCAGCACTGTTTCTCTAAATGACAAGAAGCTTTTTGACAATGCCACTATAGCTCCTATATTATTTGCTGTTTGTTTATGGAGGTTTTATTAAGTGATTAACTTCCAGCTTGCTTGACAAATAAGGATGATACCAGTATCAGTAGCTAAACATCTAATGAAGGAGAGCCACCCACCTATAAGGACCCCATTTTTGGCTCCTCTCTGGTATGTGGATTTTTTTTTTAATGTAGCACATTAAATTGTCAAACTACTAATTCTTACTATATTACTGTATTATATTCTTCCTGATTCTTACTAACTCTGCCCATATTATGTCCCTCCATATTAGATATAGCTCATGGTTATTCTTGTGCTGTACAGGTCTCTCTCTAATATCTGTAAAACTCCTTCCTTTAGCTCATTACCGCGGTCTTACTGGAGTGATGGTTCACAAATCCCAGACGGAGCAGTTTGAGTTGTGGCTCTGTCAGAAATCCGCAGTTATTTTTCCAGAGTAGTTTGTTTCATAACCATTGTAAACTAACACAAAGAGTTGCTCCCAGACAAAGGAGGCCCTCTAATTTGGGACATAAACAGTGACACACGGTTGAATGGTCAGAAAAAAAAAAGCTGGCTGAATTTCTTACAGTTTTATATACATTCTGAGGCTGCAAGATATAATCAGGACTTTAGCATCCCACTAGGCAATTTATGAATTCTGAGAATGTTATTCAAATTTCTGCATATTGGCACTCTAATTCCTGGATTACACTGAAACTAAGTTACATGTGTCTATGGGACAAGCCTCACCCAGGAGAAGTTGATGTTGCAACCAGAAGACAAGCACATGAGGTATACATCTAATGGAGAGGTTCCTTTCAATGTAATTCTTAGCACTCTCATAAACTGAAATTAGCCAGGCTATGACTGTAATGGCATATAAAGCTCAGTTTAAGCTACCAAACCTCCTGCATGGTTTATACTGAGAACCACTTGAAAAGACGTGTCTTTATTTCCTGACCATGAACCAGGAACTGTAGTTCCTGTTTGTTGCCCCCATGAAACAGTTATTATACAGCACAAAAATGGGAGTTGTGTTTCCTGAATAATGCTTTGGACTTTAATCCTGAAAAAAAAAAGTAATGTACTAATTTTTTCCATCTGTATCACCAAATTTTTTAGTAAAGAATATTTAAGGAGAATTGGTCCTATTATCATAACAGACTACTCTCTCTATCACTGTTATCATCAGCAGCATATTTCTGGGAATTTTTATACATTAACTCGCTCAGGCCTTTAAAAGCAAACAGAAATGTATGGAATTAATTATGACATGTCAAATTTAAATTTACACAAACAAGTTTTTAACTTCAACCGGTAGAAACCACTTCAGATAAAGAACACTTTAACAGCTCATCATCAAGTAACATAATTGCTCTTTCTGATGGTGCCTCCCATACTGACAACAAAACCACCGATAGACTGACAAAATCACTCCCATGACTAAATAACGCATGGCCAGACTGTCATCTCCCCACTGCCTGCCTACATCCAAGGGCAGAGAACTGAGATGCTACCCCTGCCACAGCTGCTGACAACGGCAGCGACTTTCCATCCTGGCTGAGGATCTTTGAGTGGGTCAATAAAAGAGACAGATCACATAAACTGTAAGTTACTGATATCAGACCGCGCGGTTGAGGTGAAATGAGCAGACTGAGCAAAAAGCAGCATCTTCCTCTTCATGCCCTGTTCTGCTGAGGCTCTTGAGCAGCTTTTGCTAAGACGTACAACACGAATGGTGTGAAAACCCACGCAGTTAGGGAAAGCTGGGAGGGCAGATGATGATTATGATGATGATGATTATTATTATTATTATTATGGTTATTTATGCTTTGTTTAGATAATGAGCAGACTGAGCAAAAAGCAGCATCTTCCTCTTCATGCCCTGTTCTGCTGAGGCTCTTGAGCAGCTTTTGCTAAGACGTACAACACGAATGGTGTGAAAACCCACGCAGTTAGGGAAAGCTGGGAGGGCAGATGATGATTATGATGATGATGATTATTATTATTATTATTATGGTTATTTATGCTTATGTTGAGATATTTTAATTGAATTGGGAGCTCTCTGGAGAAGCACACGCACAAAACATGGACTACATTATTACTCATCTGGCGAGGCCATTAAGTGAAATGTTGACGACAATCCCCTGGCCGGCTGTGCTACATATAACAAAGGTGTCCCCTTCTCTCTCCTCATGTACTAGCACGTGTTTGATCTGTCAATCCAACTTGCCTTGACTGTTCCCAGGCAAGTCATATCATTCTGCTCCAACTCCATTTTTGATGTTGTCAGGTCTCTTTGAGGCTCAAGGAGGACCATATTTATCAACACAAATGCTATCAGACCTAAAATCCCTCCCTCAGATCATCAAACTGAAATATGCCGCACAAAATTAGCATATAAAGAAACTGCTTTTAGAAACCTTGCTTCTAATTAATTTGGTTTCCATAAAAATAAGGCAGAAATCTCTTTTCCTGTTTTAAAACAATGATTCAGCTGCTTTCTTAGGTGTCTACAGTGTCCTGAAAGCCCGTCAGACCAATACAGCAGTGAGCTCCTTGTTTTGCTGCAGTGAATTCATTACCTACTTGGGAATATAAAATGAAGAATTAATGATAAAATGTTTCACACCTGGTAGATACTGAAAGCATATATTTTCATCTGGTGAATTTAACTTTTATTTTTTATGGGAATAATTATCTCTACATAAAGAGCTTGCACAGAAAGGTTTTATGTAAGGTATCCTTCTGGCAAGCCAAACATTGCTATGTTTTTTGCTTATAATTGCTTGCATATTTTTAACATGCAAGACCTGTTTTCAGAGATGCTCCAATTTTTTTGTAAAAAGTATATCCTAAGCCTATCATATGCCAAACCAGCGTAATAAGAGAAAATCAGAATTGCACAGGGATTTCATTAGGCTAAAGGCTCCTCTTACAGGAGTCAAATCCTGAAAAGGTCAGTGTATTTCAACTTTAAAGATAGCAACAAACAACAAATTTTAAATTCTTTCAAATCCCTGAACATGCTAGAGTGAATATGATCTCTTTAATTGGATAGTATCTCTTCAAGCCTGCTCAGAAAATACTTCTATACACAATTTAGGAGGGGAAAAAACAACAAACTTATCAAAAGAGTCTTTTGTCATATCACCTTACGTACTCAAGCTACTGGTTAAATACTCTTTCAGAAAATCACACAGCAGCCATTTATGGAAAGGGATGTTAAAAGGCATTTGTCAGACTGGTCAGGAAGCCCAGACAAAGCTTAAGGATGACATGCCAGGGTTTCACGGCCACACGATGACCAGCCACGGAGGAGCCCTTAGCCCTACTGCCCAGCCTTCCTCTGAAATCCAGGCACCCATCAAAGGCCCTCTTGGCAAGACAGGACGTGGTGCGCCCAGCGGTTTTTAAGGAAAGATCCCAATCAAGTTCTTGGTGCGCTGGGGATAACCAGGAAGGAGTTACTCCTACACTTCCACCAGTTCCTACTCTTCCACTAATTCCTTCCACCAGTTCCTCAGGTTTTTACCCTCAGTGATCTTTGTACAAAGGTACAAAGACATCAGCGTGAAAATTCATTGCTTCTCATTAGCCTCCTCCTCCCTAATTCGCCCCCAAGCATCTCTGAAACACAAAAATGCTTCTGTCACACATGTTGTGTTTGATGAGGTGCAGCATCCATACTTCCGTATGATGGTATTGTTTCACAGAAGAAATAATCCTGTGTTGAACAGATTACAGCACCGATACCTGATTTGGGCACTGGTTCTCTTCTCCTGCACGTCTGACCCCTTGCTAGTGTGGGAGGACAAAGCCCTGCTCCTGCCTCAGCGCCCCATCCTGAGGGGCCAAAGGCAATACTCCCAAGCCCTGCGGAGACCCGCTGTCCTCCTGGGGTGATGGAGCAGTGCACAGGGCCCACCAGCATGGTCACATTGGCACCCAGGCACCAATTTCCCTTTTCCTACAGCAGCTCAAGCTCCTCCACCAGCATGAACCATCAGACTTGTGTTGGAGACAGGCACTCCTCAAAACCTTCTGAGATGTCAAAAGTGTTCTTCTTTTTCAGGAGAATTAAAATAGGATCTCGGCGGCTTTCAACTGGAAATGAGAGAGCATGACTGTACTTGCTAGCTCTTGCTACCCCATCCCGGGTTTTAGATCACAAACAGGAAAAAATCTCTTTAGTTTCCTCAAAGTTAACCAACCTCTGCCGTCCCCTCAGAGGATGGTCAGCCAAAAGAAGCTTGTCCTGAGGGGTTTCTGCTGTCCAAGTGTCTTCCGTCTGACCAGTTACGTGCATGGTCACTCCTCCCCTGGGCAAGCTCTAGCATGACCCAGAGCTGCTCTGAACTGGAAATATTCGCAGCAATTTACTACTCACTCCTGCTTCAGTTTGCTTAAGTGCATTTCATCAAAATATCATCACTAAACAAAATATTAGCATCTCTACAGCCTGCAAAACACTATCACGCAACTGAGCTCTGTTCTTATCCCACCATAGCAACCTCCCTCCTCATTGAGTGATTCCTCAAGCTGCTCAGTTAGCTATGTCCTCCGCTAATTTATTTTGGTCACTAAATTGTCTTTTTTTAGTTTCCTTCTCCTCTGCAGTCTTATATGTGAACAAGCATTACACACTCTTTTCATGCATCACTGACATCAAAACTATACCTTTATTCTTTTTCCTATAAGGCAGAACCATCTTATACCAAACAGTTCCCATTAGTTCTCTTCTTGGATTGCAAAGCGATGATTGCAGAGTATTTGTTAAAAAAATCAAATCAGCTTCCACAAAAACAGAGAACTTGGAAGGTTTGGCTTCTACTTCTGAATAAATACAGAAAGTAGTGGAGGTAAAGCAGAAAAAAAATAAAATGAGATAGTGTAAATCTCTGAAGTGTCCAATTCTGAAGGTTGTATACTGGTCTGGCCTTCTCGCCTCAAAAAGCGGTACTGAGAAAGGTAGAGATATGGGCAGCTAGGATTATTGGTGGTGTGAAAGGTTTTTTCTGCAAGGTGTGACTACATGGTCTAGGACCGTTCAAGACTTGGTCACCCCTATAAACAAGGGGGATGTAACGGAGGTCTATGTAATTATGAGCACATACATGCACTAAGTAAAGAGAGAAAAGGTTGATAATTGCCTTTTCCAGTAACAGGAACATCTGAAAGTTTGGGTGGCAGGTTCAAAACTAACCAAAAGAGATGCTTTTCTCTCCAGCCTGGAGTTAAAATGTGCAACCCCTTGTTGGCACATGATACAGCTAAAAGTACATCTGAGTTCAAAGTTGATAAAACTCCTTTGTGGAAGAAAGATCCGTCAAGGGCTACAGCAAGACACCTTTAACTCTTCCCTAGAAATACGTTTTTAGGCACTGTTCAAGGCAAGCCAGCTGGGTTAGCTGGAACGTGGGGCTCAATGCTCTTCAGTGCAATCACTTGCACTTGCAGGGGGTTTTTTTGTAACGCAAATAGCTCAGAGTCTGAGATCTGATATAGAACTACACAAATCAATGTTTTGGACAATTTTTACTAAGCCCACATCTGTTGTGCAGAATGGAAAAGTTAGACTGCAAGCCGAAATAATAAAAACAACAAGCTTAGTGAGTTTTTAATTTTGCAAGGATTTGTTTTTTCAGAAGAAAGTAAACATCCCCCTTAAAGAAGCTGCGTATCTGATGGCAATAAGCTCACTAATTTTCCTGTATAACATCAGGGCTTGCTACCAGTACAACCAGATATTCCAAAGAGGCTTTACAGCATTAGACTTGTCACTGATGCTTTTGTAATTTGCAGTGACTTGAATTTATGTTCATCTTCCTAAATGTTTTCTTATTCCAGAAATATAGGTGGAGAGGTTCTGGAGGAATTATCTTGGTGCAAAGACATGGAATTAGGCTATAAATTTGTCTTTGATTTATGTCGTATCTTTCATAACTAGGGTAAAAGAAGCACAGAAAACAAGATTGCTTCTGGAAAAGAGACCCAAGGAAAATAATTTTGAAATACATGGAGATCATACTTTTATAGTGTCCTTGCTTTTATCTGATATATTAAAGATTTTACTGTGGTTACAGAGTAACCACAAAGTTCAGTGTATATTATATGATACATGTATTCAACAACTCTCTGGAAAAATAAGAACTTTCTCAATTTAAGTTTTCTGTGAGAAAGTACATGAGAAGGTAGGAAGGGGCAAGAATTTATCTGTTCTGGTTACATTATGGTGCGATAGGCACCATATCAGCACAACTGCTGGTGATGAAAAAAACGTTGGTGACCATGATTTACACACTTCTCTGTGAACTATGAAATACAGCAAGCACATGGTCAGCTTAATCTGAAGGTTTTTAAAACAACCCTTTAGCAGGTGTGTGCAGAAACCTTGGGAAGAATTCAGAACTGGAAATCCACAGTTACACGCCTAAGTGCAGACAACCACCTCCCCTGCTCAGCCTGGAACTACTACAACCATTATATTTGCCTTGGAAGGAGGAGACAGATGTTAACAAAACCCAGGAGGAACAGAGATGAAGATCTGGCTATATGCTTTTCGTCATTAACAACAGTGCTAGCTATGGCAACCGCTAAAGATGAGCAACAGTAGACTGAAGAAATGCAAAACATACAAGGACAAAATAAAGAAACAGGCTCATGACTTCATCTTTTAAAACATCTACTCCATTTCAATATGGTACAACCGAGTAAGTCACCTGAAGAAAAAGTCTCACCAGAGGCCTCTGCTAATACTTTTGGAAGACATGAGCTAAGGGAACACTATGAGAAGGTTTTATTTGTCAAAAATAACTGTCACCTCAGCTAATTATGGACAGAGATATTACAGGGTTTCCAACATAATCATGAGGTTATGCCAGATTCTCCTCCTTGGAGGACAACTCGGGCTGAGGAAACATTTCTGTGCACTGGCACAGTCTGCCAGAACGTGGCCCCAGCATAAAATACGTCCACTTGGCGCACCTGCACAGCATTTTAAATTGCATAATTCTGTGAAACAAAGGCAAAGGCAGCATGGGTGCATTTACAGTAGGTAAATGTTATCAGGTACAGGTTATTCTGTAAGAGAAATGTGTCACTATCAAAACGAAATGCTTTTAAAACAGTTTTTCTAACTGGGGGAAAGATTTATAACACCATCGCCCTCAATTGTGGCACAGAGCATTAAGGCTGATGGGATTTTCATTTGAAAAACCAATCACAACTCAAGGAAACTTGTTATATAGCTTATCTTCACCATTACGGATTTATGTCCTATTTCTAGTCTTCTGCCTTTTGCTTCCATCTCACCCCGCTAGATTTTGCCATCTCTTCCCCAGCTACCCTGATGTTTCCTGTTCCCAACAAGCACTACAAATCACTGCCTGTAGAAAGTGTTTCCTTTCTTTTTACGCAGGTAAATTAAGCCTCCACCACCTTGGTGGGGTCTGCTTTCCTTTCTTTGTTCACTGGGTTCCTTTCAGCAACCTCCTACTCCCCATCACCCCAGGGAGCAGTGGTGCTCAGAAACAGACAGAGTCTTCTGGCAGCCATGGCAGAAGAGCCAAATCTCGGTGGAATATAAAATCTCACCCCTCCATTCCTGTTCTCCTCTGAGTAGAAACCCAAAGACTAAAGGTGTCACAGGACTCCAAGGGACAGTGCTGGCTGCTTGGGGCCCTCTGACCATGCCCTTGTCCCCTCACGTTCAACCTCCCCCAAAGTTCAGGAATAATGAAATCCATCAAGGACCCAAGTGCTATTTTCAAAACTGACTGAAGAGCCTAATTTTTACTTCAAGTGACTTTTGTATTCTCGCTATAAATCCCATAATCTTGTTTAGCCACAACACGTACAAGTTTAAGAAATTGGCTTTTTGGGATGGAGGAGAGCAAGAAGAAGGTGGCTGACATTTTTGAGTTTCATTAACTGTAAAAGCCATTTCCAAATTGTGAGTCTCCAAGGCAATCATTTTTTCACTTTATGAAAACCCTGAAACAACCTTCCACCTGCTACCGATAGTTCAAAATTAATGGAACCAAAAATTTCAGCCATCCTTTAAATAAGTATTCCCAGGAAAACTAACACACATCCTTTTTTCCTCTTCTTTTACTATGGGGACGTTTTACACATATTTTATAGACTCTGCAAGACGTTCATAGAATCAAATTTCTCAACTTCTTAGAGTTTGCACAGATGCAAGGATAGCCTGTTTATGCTATAAGATTCATGATGGCCACTATAAGGTGGCCATATCTGCAGGCAGAACTTGTGGATTGAACTGCAGAAGGTTAAAATGCAAAGTGAGCAGAGAACTTAGAAACTATTGATTTATTAATGCATAATGCACTAATGTCTAAAGTGCATTTTCTGTTTTTAATTTTATTTTTATTCCTCAGTCTCACCATTTCATAAACCATGGTCAAAATTCTGAGATTTAAATTTTCAATGTGTTGGTATAAAAAATTTATGGTATGGTTAAATTATCCTAGTTCATTAATAAGTATTCCTAGCCCCGGTAAGACTCGCATGAAACTTTTAAGGCTACAGTAGGAAATATGACATTAAATACGAAGATCATACAGTAACACTGGAGAAGGTAAGCATAGTCCTCAGTGGCAAAAAAATGTAAAAAAAAAAAAAAATTTAGTCTTGGACAGCTTTAGTGGGAGTGTAAAATTTGAATGGGATTTTTCTTAGGCTCTTTACACAGCCAGAAATAAATAAATAAAAATACTCTCTTCCGTATTCTGAAAAGACAGAAACCAGCTACTCTAGTTATCCCTAAAGCCATTACATTAAAGTTAAAAATATAAATGTTGTACTGTGAAAGTATGTGCATGTACTTAGCTTGATTAACAAAAAAAGAAAACGTCTTGAAAATAAAATTTATTTTCTTAATTGAAAGTTGAAAACAAATGGCTGGATATATTCTAGCAGGGAGGAAAGAAACAGAAGAATTCTCAGAATAATCAGCTTCAACCTTTTTATAGATTAAGTATGATTTTCATATTGGATTTCAAGTGTTCACATTAGTACAGTGAAAATATCACTTTAATGCCAAAGTTAGAGGCTATTAAAATACTGTTACATGAATTCTAAAACAGATTTTGCTATTTTTACTACAGGACGTTACTCTCTAATTCTCTAGCTCTCGTATTCACCAGTTCTCAAGTATTCTACAATAACCGCTTTGCACGTATAGGAAACGCCGTATTAGCTGCAAGGAGCCCACTGACACAGGCCTCTGGCATCGCCAAGCCCAGCCGGGTGCTGTTCCAGGAGCCATACCAGGAGCCTCCCCCAAGCCATCCCACCTCACTCGAAACCTGAGTTTCACTTAACCCGGAACTAAATGCACAACGATCCCCAGTGAAGTTTTATTACTTACCCTCATTAGTCTTGCTGGGTAAAGCGATCAGGGTAAACTTGCTCCCCATTCATACACCACTGGCTAGGCCTTGCAGTGCCGCTGCCTGATCTCTGTCCAACCCTGACTTTACAACCAGGAGAAATCTCCCAAGTGAGGTTTCCTTAATTTCACCTCCTCCTTGATGCCTGTAAATCTTCACGTGATTAAATCAACGTTTCAAAAACTGGCTGAAAAGTGGTTTTAAATCGAAGTTTTTTGGCAGCCTCTCTCCTCACTCTCTAATGGTGATAACAACTCAAATGCTTTTAAACAAATCAGTGCTGATATTTTATATTCCAAAAGGCCAAAGTTCATCCCTCTGGAATCCAGAAGAGAAGAAAGAATTAGCTGCTATTATTTTGTGCCAGCAGTACTCAAAATGTGGAGCCAGAAAGCGACCATCCTACTCAAGATGCAGCCATTTTCTTCATGCAAATACAGTAAGATCCCACAGAGAAATTGTTTCACGCTTTGTCTGTGAAATCATACTCTTTCATAGCACCACACTAGGTACAACGATGTGTGAGTGTTAACTATCATCAACAAGATCCAAAACTCGCAAGCTGGGGCCACAAAAGGAGACAAACAACATTTATCTTCTAGCTTTTGAACCACAATTTTTAAAAACAGAGCTAGAAACCTCTTTTTTTATTATTAATGAGAACTGAGATCCTTGCAAAATTGCCTGATTACAGGGCTTTTTCTTTTTTTTTTTTTTTTTTTTAAATAAGGTACTGTATTATCACATTTGTTTCATAAGAACTGGCAATGCTTGACACTGAAAAACAGAAGAGCTTACAAATAAAACCCACACGGTTAGTATAAACTCTGAGCGTTAAGCTCTTTTGAGGGACTGATGAAATCGCAAGTGTCAAAAGGATGAGCCTTCAGGTCCCCACCTATCTCCAGGTTACATCTTCCTTGGCTATTTAGGTGCAGAACGGATGTGAGACACGGCACAATCTTTTCCTTCTAGAAGTTCAGCTCCCAGAAGTGAGTGACATTAGCCACCTCTGATATCCAAGGTGTCCTCTGATAGCAAAAGCCAAGCCCAGACGGAGGAGACACCGGAGGCTCGCTGTTAACAGGGAAGGCTGCACTATGTGGGTTCTCCTGAGGCTGCCCTGCATCCAGAAACAGTCCCAGACTGCACTAATGACCTGGATGGTGGAAGAGAATAAACCTATTAAAATCCACAAGCACGCAAGTGGGAGGAAACGTCACCTAGACTGCTGGAGGACAGTCTCAGAAGTTGGAATGATTTGGAGGGATGAAAACCCTTGCCACGTTTCCCGTGACAATATGGTAGATGCTATGCTAACAGACACAGAGCTTGGCAAACACCAGGTTAGTCTGTAAGGCTTTTTTTTTTGTTTTTTTTTTGTCTAGTCAGGCTGTTAGTTTTACAAAATGTCATATTTGTTTTTTGGTTCATTGGTTTTAGCCCAATTAATTAGACATTTTAAATCACCTGAGTTTTTATTAACATGAGCTACTTAACGTGGATACGTGAGAGGCGCAGGAATAATCAGCTCAACTACGATTAGAAAAGTAACCATTAAGCAGAAAAGCATCTGGGATACTGTACAGCACAAACTGAAATGTGAAGTACAGTATGGTTGCAAAACAGATACTTATTGCAGTACAGTGCATAAAACACCTGTGGCGAAGCCATCTTCCTGGTCTCAGCTAGGTGTGCTGCACCCAGCTTGGACGCTGCCATCCCAGAAGAGGTGGGAGGCAGCTGGAAAACCCAGGGAAGCTCAGCAAGAGGGGTCAGAAGCCTAGAAAACACTATCTGTGAGAAAAACTAAATCAACCTTCATAACAACCTTTCAGCTTGAAAAAAGAGCTGCTGTAATGGAGCAGTTTTGTTTTCTACGCCATAATGGAAAGGAAATGCTAGGCTTAAATTGCAGAGGGAACGATTCAATATCCATTAGGAGGGAAAAAAAAAAATTCCTTTCCAATACAGCAAAGAGGAAAAGCACTGTCCGGAGGGGATGAGGAATGCCCACCACTGGGGTGTTTAAGGACAGATTCGGTAGGTATAGTGGCTCCAGATTTAGAGAGCAGAGCTATACTGGATAACCTTTGAATTCACTTCCAGCTCGCTAGCTCAGAGACATGAGCAGCACACTTACAGCTTCACCAGAGCCTTTGGAGGGGACAAGATTTCAGCCTACGTATGCTGCCTTCCCACAGTGGAAAGGTTTAAGAAACAAGTAAGGAGATCAAGATGCCAAACATAAGCATCTAGTGCCATTTTAGCTGTCAAAGAGTATCCAAGGAAGTTGCATAGGGCTGGCAGGCTGGACACATGGCCTACATGAGATCTGTGACCCTCTGGAGCAGCAGCTAGTGGGTAAAAGGAAAGGAAACTCAGCCAAAGGCCAGGCTGGGACGCTAGGAAAATCCACAAAAAATTGCCCTGCAACATTTATTTCATAGGCCTCCGTGACAATCTTCATCTTAAATCCAAGCACTCCGAGGACTTCTTTCTTAAAAACAGATTAAACCAAACAAAACTGCTTTGAACAAATTTGGCTTTTCCAGAGTCTCCTGTCCAACAAAAAAAATTCTAGCAGGATGCTGACTGTGCGCACTGAGGGCTTTAATATCTCATCCCGCTTCCCACGACGAACAGTAATTAAACAAGAATGCATGTTTATACGGTGACACTACAGAAGTTCAATGTGGTAGTAGTTTAATAAAACTACATCCCTCTCATGTCCTTCCAAGCACTACTGACTCAAGTTCATCCCTGCATATGTTTTAACAGTTGTCTTGAAAGAACCTGAGAGCCACAGACAGCAGATGGTACCACCTGGAGATGTAATAAATACAATCTGAAAAGATTTTAGTGCTCCTCTATTCTCCCAGTCCTACTGGTACCATGTCATATTCTTCTGATTTAATTATAATTGATTATAGAAACGGTTTGGGTTTTGTTTTTTTTTTTGAAAAAAGCTAAAAATTTGAAAATTATACATTTCAAAAGAACATTCACATGCACATAATAGCTGGTTAACTTTTTTCATTGTAGGTGTCTGTTTCCTTTGCATTTAGAAAATTTCAGATTAGGCTAAGTCCCTGCTGCATCTCAAAGAGGAATTATCCCAGTTCTGCAAAAATCCCAGTGAAAAATGGTTTCCTCATTTATCGTGCAGTGGTCAAATCTGAGTGTCTTTAAAACAATTTTCAGTGAGTTTCAGTGAGAAGATTTATGTAAATGATTAAAAACAATCTATGTTTTTCATGTTTGAAATCAAAATGAACATGAGTATAAATGTTGGGACAGGAAAACCCTCTTTTTAATGGGAAACTATATGTTAATTTAAAAAAAACACTCTGATTTTCCTTTTTGTACACAAAATAATTTCCAAAAAGCTACATATCCTCATTTAAGAAATGTGACTATATTACGCTTCAGCATGAAAGCACATTTGGAATTGAGGGGGCGGAATCTGCAGCTACAAGAAATGCTTTTTTATATTGCTATTGAGACGTATCAGGCCAACAATCTGGGAAGCAATTGCATATCCTTCGGTATGGTAAACAGAGAGCCCTAGAGGCCTTGGACTGTCTTCCCTGTATCACTTGTGAAGTGGTCTGCCACTTATGAGTTGTCTTTTCCCAACAACAGCATCTCCGCAGCCAGACTCAGACGGGGCAGCGGCAGGGACAGAGCTTGCTTACAACAAGAAATGGAAAAATTAAAGGCAAACCAGTTTGGTTACGTAGCACTTAGCAAGAGAATTAATGCAGAACACAGAAAAAAAACAGAAATATATTCTCACATCCATAGATTCCTTGCTCCACCACCTAATCCGAATGTGTCTCTGGTAGCACGGCTCTATTGACAGCCACCAACTTAGTAATAGAATTGAGGGTACTTTGCAGGAAAAGTAATTTATAAGAATGGCCATGTAAGAAATTCTCTTCTGCATTTCTTTTGCTTGTAAAAAGACCATTTAATTCATATATTTCAGGCAAAAGCAGATGACCTTTGCTGGCAATGACACCCAAAGCTATTAAAACCAAAATAAGGGTAGGAATTCACTTCTCCTTTGCATTTTTGCAGCATGGGCAATGGAAATCAATTAAAATTTAAAATGTGGCAACGGCATATTTGTGGGTAAAATGCATTCATATGTAAAAATACTAACAGGCATAAAATTAAACTACTTTTATTTTTGTTGACAGACCATATTGCTTTCTGAATTGCTACTCAGTAAATGATTCAATACTTGGCTTTCAAACACTGCAGGCAATTTTTTCCCCTTGAACTGAAATTTAAAATCAGAATACAGAGGTTTTGTATCCCATTATTTTTATTTAGAATACAAACCCTCTTCTATAATGGAGTTTCTTTTGCATGTGAGAATTGGAAAAGCTTTATTTTATAAAGTTTAAATTTTGAATTGAAGAACATGCTCAGAAAGAAAGATACCTACTCCCAGGATTTGTTTATCCAAGTTAGTCTTCATATCAACATATGTTTTTAATATAATAGTCTAAACCGCATTTTTACACACGCAGCTGAACATACACACATATATGGCAGCTAGGAGATGATTAAGCAACTCTTATTTGGGATGACAATTTTCCCAAATATGCAGTTGCTTCTGGAAGCTTATAGAAATTCCTATTCAGATAAACATGTGTCTTAAAACAAGGTTAAAAAAGTTTAGCCTGACGTATAACCTAGATTATCAACGATGCTGTTCCTCCACCCATTCGTTTTCAAATATAACAGCTTTCATAGGATCTCACTGGATCTTATGACAAATGAAGCACTAAATCGTTTAGTTAAAAAAAAAAAAAGGGTATGTGAAGGCACGCCATTCCGCCAGACATTTTGTACATAAAGTATTTGCTTTGAAAAGCAGACCAGGTGATACAGCGGCCACTGTCTTTTCCTCCTTTTCCATGGTTCCTTCCCCCCTGAAACTGTGAGCCACTGACGAAAATTCCTTTGTAAATATATAAACTATCCGCACCAAAGCAGTGTGGGCTAGACATTTACACTATAAACCAACAGGCTTAAGATCACATTTTTGAACATAACTAGGCAGTATTTTTAGGCAAGCTCATTCTGAGTTAACAGCAAAGCTAGCACCTCGCAGGCAGTGGGAGGGAGGCCTCCTCTCAGCAGACAAGGCACGAAACGCTGATGGTCCTCAGCCCACAGGAGTGCAAACGCCCAGTCAGGTGCCACGGGAAGGCTCAAATGGGAATTAGAAATGAAAAATCAGATCACAAAAACAAAGCTCAGAAAAAGGAGCCATTTCATTAGTCTACTTCAGCATCTGAGCATGCACGGGCTGTGCTGCCCAGAAGGATGTTGAGCAAAAAAAACCCCAACCCTAGCAAATCTTCTGGTTTCTACAGGACTGGTAGTGGATGTAGTAAGTTAGAGTAACATCCTCCTTGGTGTCCCAGAGGGTGCTGCGCTTCGTGCTATTCGCCAGCCCCATAAGGAATATTTCTAATGTGAAACATTACCTGTCATTTCTCATAGCTCCACTTATTTAAGACACTGCCAGGCATGCACACCTTTACTAACCTGCATAATTCCAGAGGGGAAGATACGGTATCTTAATGGTCTCTCCCTTGCCTCTTGGTGCAGATAAAACTAACTAGGTGGTCAGATGACAGGACACCACTAATGGTATCCTCTCTGAAATGGAAAGAGGTTGTCAGAAAAGCAAACTGCCTTATTAATTTCAGACATACATCCCCATCAGCACCAGTGCGCACAATCCAGGCCTTACGCATTATTCATCCTGACTCCCACATTTCGCTGTTGCCTAAATCCTGCCAAAGTGAACAGACACCCTATCCAAAAGGCAGAGAAGCAAATCCTAGAAGTGGTATCACTTTATAATGTAGTGTTTAATTAGCAAACATTGATCTTTCTGAGAGATACCATTTGCACTGCACAGTACAGTCCTCTCATTAAAAAGAGGCAAGCCTCCCTGTACCTGTATTTCAGAATTTGAAATACCTGACCTTATTCAAAGTATATTTTTTACTAGCGCAAACTCCTTCTTGAAGTCAAATGCTGCCTAGGATATCCCACGGATATACCTTCTTGGGCACAGTGCGTGAAACTCTACTTGTTGTTAGTCATGGGACTCCTTAAACCCATCTGTCCTATTTTGTAAAAGCACTGCCACCTTGAGTTTCGTTTCTGTGACTGGTAGGTGGGTGGGAGAAACTGCTCTCCATTTCTCTTATTGTTCTCTTGCTGGTTCCTAATTTTTTTACCGGGAAAAAAAGAAAAAAGTCTCAGGCTTGGTACCTCAGCACAAGCAGACATTTGACATCTCTTTCAGTGACGAGCTCTCACTGACATCAAGGGGAGCTTTCCTGAAATCCTTTGCAGGGTCTGGACATCTCTCTGAGCTGCAAAATGCCAGCACCAGCTCCTGCTCCGGCCTTTGGCAAGTGTCTTCAGTGGTTTAAGGTAAAAAGCCAAGTTTCAGAGACTGGAGCATGAGGCTATTGCGTTCCTCTGGGACAGCGCTCACCAGACTGTGTGGGATGCTGGGAGATGTTGCAAACCTGAACGAGGGCTTACGGTGGTGGAGCAAAATGCCAGGGAATACGCATGAGTGTGCCCAGGCTTAAGAAACGCTGCAAAATCTTTTCAAGGTGACACAAGTCACACATGGAATACTGTTTCAACTCGTAAACACTCCGGAGGGGGAAATCAATGCAGGAAACAAATGGCCCCCACCCTTCAATTGCCCCAAAAGGACAGCTATTGATTTATTGAAATCTATTTAAGACTTTGTTCTCATTGTCCACCCTATATAGAAGATACTCCAAAATTATGATGATGGAGTAGCAACAAAAAAATCCTAAAACATGTGTCAGCAGGAATTACAGTACTTAGCGTGCAGGAAAAGGACAGAAAACTTGCAGAAGCAAGAGAATGAAGAGGTGAGGAACAATGAAGAAGGAAATGGGGTTGAACAGTGGGAAGACAGTCTAAGTGATTTCTTCCTGCTCCAAATACCTTTTCAAACTCAAACATAGACATCAATGCTTTTCTATCCATATTCCTGAAGAAATCTCATGGAGTCTGCACAGTGGAAAGCTCCCTTGCACACTGTTGCAGGTCCCAGGTGTGAGTTCCCTGGAAGGTGTGCCGATACTGCTCTGGCCAGCCCCGCAGCACGTGGAGCCAGCAGCAGAGCTCCTGCCCCAGCACCGTCTGGGCAGGTGACAGCAACAGAGACTCCCACGGATGCTACTGCTCTCCAAAGACTTTTTCAGGGAGTATGGAAAAAAGGTGCAGGTTTTTCTGCAGCCGAGTTGGTGGGATCTACAGCCATTTACACTCTGTAGAGAGCTAGTATCGGCTTCTCTTAAATGGTGAACCCTTAGTCATTCCTGTTACTTTCCCACAAACCAAAGAAGACTTTGAAAATGAAGGAACCACCATCAAAAATACTTTCAAAAAATAAAGCAAAAAATGAAGCAAGCTTTCCCTGGACAAAACCTGGAAATAGTCTCCCAAGAAGATCCTAGAAGTGTTCTTCAGCATTAAGTGGTGAAATCTGTAGAAACACAAGAGAGCACAGACAGCGGAGGGGCTGGAGGGGAAGGGGGTGATAGTGCCATGTTGCACAGCTGTCTCCTTCTGTGACCTCCCACTAGCAGAAGACAAGCCTGAAAAGGCCCAACCTGTCCTTCACAACTGAATCACAGAAACGCAACGCACCGTGCCATAGCCATTGACCTGCTCTCCGTGTGCAGGCTGCCTCTGAACAACACAGCAAGAGGGATGTTTGGTGCCACAGGTCTGAATGTTGTTTGCCATTTTCATAGCCTCAGGAGCAAACACATGGACAAACACAAATATCCCACAAGAGAATCCTCTTCAATTACAAAGCAAGAGACCATTACAGGACGGTGTCAATATGGAACATCTAAATGATTTACACAAAAGTCATTTTAATTAGGGAAATAAAACAATCCATTAAAGATTATCAGTGCAATGTTAATGTGATATAACATGACAAAAAGAAGCAACTGAACACACAACAAATTTAGATCCTAATGGATAAACACAGGAAAGGACAACCCATATTTTCAGTTTACCATGATATATCTAGGCATTACAGCAGAGCTGATACACAGAACTATTTGCAGTGTCAGTAAAAGCTTGCAATATCCATTTAAGGCATCAGGTAGTGATTAACAGAGAGCAGATTCTTAGTTGTTGCAAATCAGTGTAGCTTTAGTAGAAAGTCAACTGAACTATGTTAACTTCTAGCAGCTGAGGACAGCATCTGAAAAAAGCATGGAGTGCCTAATTTGTGGTGTGGTTATTTGAAAATAATTCTGCAAAAGAAATTGGAAGAAACAGGACCGCATTTTACTATTTGATTTAAACTCAGGAGGTTTTAAAAGTGGGAATGTAAAAACAAAAAGCTGAGAAAACAAACTTTTGGCAATGACATTTAACTTGTACAGCAACAACTGCAAAGGAGCTGCATTCCTTCTCCCGCACAAAAAGCAATAGGAATGATTAAGCTTTAAAACACATACATGTACACACAAGAACACATATAATCATCCAAGAGCTCAGAACTATGTCAGGATCACAAATGTGTAAGGCAAATAAATACATTTAAAAGGTTCATCTGATACCACATCAGGGAAGGTTCAAGGTGAGGTTAAAACATTTCTAAAAGGGAGAGGATTCCCTTTCTCCAGCCAGTTGCAATGTTTCATTTTCCCACAGCAATGGAGGTGAGGGGGGCAATGATGTAGCACGCACAAGGGCACCCATCCAGTTAGCAGACTTAGCAGTTATAAGCAAATCTCTCAGCTCAGAAACTGGGATTCTGCACTTAAGAACACCACTTGCATGAAATCCCTCCTGCCTTTTACTGGTAAGGGCACTGGAAAAAGCCAGCATTGCAAACAGAATATTGCAGCCATAGCAACAAGCAATTCAACACTTAAACTCTTCAACAGACTGAACAGTATTTTCTTTCTGGTTTTATAATTTCACGGTCAATAATTCACCATGAGCACTTTACTTGTCTAGCTGGTTGCTAATGTCTCAAAAACAATCTCCTGTTAAAGCTTCGACCAAGAAACCTCCTCACCCAAACTAAAATAAAAGTATGTGTATACAGGGAGACGACTTCAAAAATTAAACTGTTTTTCTCCCTTTTTGGACATTGGTATAGAAAGATGGAGAAGAGGTCAAGTTCTGGCCTGTTATATCAAGCACTAGCCCTTTATTAGTATTGTACGCTATAAATTGTTGCAACCAGGAACCCAAAAGCCTTAAAATTGAGATTTAAAACACCTAACAACTTAGGCCCTGCAACAGTATCTCTGAGTAATGCCCGACAGCACAGGAACTCCAGTGGGAAGTCTCCTTGACCCTTTTCGTTGACTGTGAGGAATTTTTAAAAAAACATTTTTTTATTGCTAGCAGTAAAAACCCATTTGAAAACCAAAATTGAAGGCTAAAAATAGGATAAAGCATTCTGCATGGTTGATGAAATTTAACCCTGTTAATTAGACAGCTTCATTTCACAGTCAGTAAGAGTCTAATATTACCCTAATAAATGTATGGTTTTTTTGGAAAGTGTCATGCATGAACACAACTGAAATCGTGCCTTTTTTAACTTTTAATGGCATCAAATTTAGTATCTTCAAAAGAAATCACTGTTTTCTCAAAGGCAAGAATTTGAGATGTTTAGAACCTATTGACTAAAGCATAAGGGCAATGGAAAACTGTTGATCTCTCCCAAGTAGACTAAATAAAGTCCACATGAATTTTAATGCTCAACAAAGGTGCTAACCTTAATGAATTAACTTAGGTAGGTAGTTAATTATCCAAAGCTTTTGTTACCCTTTCCTATCTCTTTACCATTTTTATACTCCTTTACTGCAGTGAAAAAGTTGAATTTGAAGGAACCAGAGAGCACAGACACTTTGAGAGCTTCAGGGGTCATCCTGCCTTCCTTGCCGCTACAGGTAATTTAATCGCAGCATAACCCCATGATTCATGGATGCAGGCTTAGTTGACTGACCCTACAACTTGGGTGTGAACTCAACTTTGCTAGCAACACATGCTGTGAAGCTCCATAAATGACAGTGAAGGACAGAGCATGAAACAGACACAGAAATGTGTTTACATGTTCAGGAGGAGCAGGGACCTTCTCCAATCCCTGTTTATTTGGATTAATTTTGACAAGTAGCACTAATAGCTATGGAGTTGATGTGCCATGTAAGAGACAGTTACTCAGCGTTATGATTTTTTTTAAGCCCCGCTGGTCACATAGTTGTTCTCTATTAATTTTTTTGTTTGTTTGAAATGTTTTTTGAACTTCTCTCTCTATAAATCTCAAGGTGAGGAACCGGAGAAAAACCACTCTTTTTCAACTTCTTACAGCTTTTGGGCTGTCTTGTGGCCTGCCCGCCTGGATACTACACAATCACAGCCTGACCCTGCACTCCGGGATTTACTGAGTGTTTTTTACAACCCAGATGGAGTTGGCTGGAAATCTTACTAAGTATGTCCTGAGACATACATGTGTCAGTGCGGGAGGATACTGTGCAAGTGGAAGTGTGAAGAAAGCATGGAAGCAAAATGGATTTATAACTAAGAACTACTAGTAGGAGGTGATTGGTGACCAACCTACGGGGAAGTGTCTGGTGATCATGAGAGGTCATACAGCACTCTGATTATTAAGCCTTACACATAAGGCAGATAGAAGAGGTGTGCGACAAGGGAGACCTGGTAAAACATGGGGGATGTTGAAAGACTGTTGGAGTTTTTTGATAGAAAAAAGGAGAAACAACCTCTATGTTACACGAACAGGACTCTTGAAAAGCCACAGAAACATCCCATACTTACTTTTATCTTCCTGGTTTTCTTCTGCTGCTTTGCCTTCCTCTTCCTCCTCCTCCTCCACCTCCTTCTGCTGCGCTTCTTCGTGGTGATCAGCAGCACCGACTGAAAGGCTCTGGCAGCAGTGGTTGAAGCCGCTGTCCCGAGGCAGAGTGAAACTTCGGGGCTTTCCCCCATTCCCATTCAGCACTTGCATCCGTTCACCCTCCACGAGGGGGAAGGGGCCATAGTGGTCTTGCAGGTGGCACTTCTGGGTGGGCAAGGTCGACTGCCGCCGGTGCTCGGGGGAGACCACGGCCGCCTCGGAGAACACAGAGTCCTCCAGCGGCAGCGTCTGCAGGTAGTGGAGTCCTGAGCTCGTCAGCGGCGTCTCTATGAGGTCCTGCCAGGAGCGCCGCTGGCTCGCCGTCTTACGCACCGGCGAGTCGGTGGGGCT
>NW_008795041.1:3323670-3356699 GCF_000699145.1 Aptenodytes forsteri | reverse complement strand
CCCCCCCCGGGAGGCGGGTGCCCCCCCCCGCCGCCTCCGGGCGAAACTCCTCGTGTGACGACTGCGACTGGGAGGTCTCCGTGGACGAGAGTCGGCTGTGTTTTGGCTCCACGTAAGGGCTCGCGCAGCTCATCTACAACGTCAGCAATGGAGCAATCTTCAGATCAATGTAGACTGAGACCTACTGCTAGTAATAATCACATACTTTTCATTGCCACTGACGGCACCCAGTTGAGTAACGAAGGCACAAACTTACCTGATTAACCTGCCCTGATCCTAACTTTAAGGCATGCACACATCTACACACGTCACACCTGTGGGCCAAACACTGATACTTAGTCATAATAAGTATCCTTATTATGTCCCTCAGTCTATAAAATAAGCCAACACAATTATTTGCAGAAAACTGCAGAATATGGCACTATGGGAGACACAGAAGAGACGTGCCTGGTCCATTAAAAATCTTAAAAATGCCATCCAAATGCCTGTTGTCATCCTATCTTGCTAAAAATTTCTTTGGCATCGTCTTTGCAGCGCTTCAGTGCAGTTCAAAGATCTATGATTTTGGAAGATAAAGTATTGCATTCAAATTAAACATCATGAACACTCTCTTTCCCCAGACTTTCCCAATTTTTCAATCAAATTTTTTGCATTTTAAAAACTATATTCAAGTAACATATATTAGTTAATATTGTCTGAGTGTACGGACATGAAAATTAAAATTGCCAGTACAGAGTAAGAAGCCCATACTCTGGTTTTATACCAACAGCTGCTTCAAGAAAGAAAGAAAAAACAAATCCCCTTTTGTTCTAATTTATACAGAAACCTACTTTTTCACAACAACAGAACAACTGGTATCACTGTTTGGGATATAAGAGAGAACATTTTTATGTTGGCATTTCTGTGGAAATTCAAGTGTAATTTGTTACTGTAAAGCTTCACAGCACAACTGTTGTGCCTTAGAGAAGAGTCTGTGCTGTTACTGAGGTAACAATATTTTGTCAGAGAAGACGATAAGGGGGCGGTGAGGGATTGCATGGATGAGTAGGGGTCCATCATGAACGAAGAACAGGAAGAAAGAATTCTGTAACTTAATCCATTTTGTACAGCAAATGGGATTATAAATCCGTGTTCTCCACACACCAGTGGAAATAGCAATGATGGCTGCTGACGTTAGCGATGCATGGTACTGAACAAATACCTTAAGTCAAGAACTGACTCAAAAAAAGTACTGGAGAGTGTCCTAATGCACATGCTTTTAAGCAGAAGAGTAGGTAAAAGTGACACTTTCTGTAGTCATTCCTGTAGACAGTTGCAGGTGACCTACCGAAGGAGGCCGTGGGTATGTGTCGTACGGGGGTGGTGGGCTGTCTTGTTTGGGTGTCGATGGAGTGTCGGCTTCCTCCTTATCACTCTCACTCCAGTAATCTATAAGTTACATACAGATCAGATGAAAAACTACCAACACATTTTGATACTCAGAGACTCACTTTCACAAAAGCAACTGGAAACTCCATCCTTAGTAGTACTGAGAGTTAAACACCGGTCAATGCTGACTCTGTAAACGATAGCTGCTGTAATTTGGAATCGCTTTAATCTAAAGAAAATTCAAAACATTACAGGGTATACTAAGTCTAATGCCCCATTGCAGAGATATTAAACAACAACCTGCAAAAGAGCCACAAATCTAACTCTTGTTCACACCTTATAAATACAACATGCATACAGAATACTCCTAATACAAGTATCAGATTTTCAAATATTTATACAGCCATCAAAATAATTTTGATTGGGCATATATTGACTGGAAAATACGGAAAGTATTTTTTGAATAGAAAGGATGAAAAAAGTAACTTGCAGGAGTCTTGTTGACAGCAAATAACATTAACA
The DNA here is from genome assembly GCF_000699145.1 of Aptenodytes forsteri. Classification (NCBI taxonomy): domain Eukaryota; kingdom Metazoa; phylum Chordata; class Aves; order Sphenisciformes; family Spheniscidae; genus Aptenodytes; species Aptenodytes forsteri. The sequence continues at coordinate 3,354,809 of NW_008795041.1, read as the reverse complement.
AATGTAATTAATACCAACTGGCAAATCAAACAAGTAGTGGTTATTGCACACATGACTAATCAATGTTATTTCTCTACCCGTTTTCTCCGTGGTATACTATCAGTTACCCAAGCTTTTCAATTCAATTTCTAATAACAAACAGCTGCATTTAAATAAGACAGAAGAACTTTATATCATACATCTGCTTCATAAAACAGATGCTGACCTGTTATCCATGCAAGAACACAAAGGTGATATGGTAAGGAAAAATATGACAATGATATTTAAGCACAGAGTACCAAAAGATGGATGAGAAAATAAAAAGGACACAGAGCTTGTGGCTAAATTTAATGGGATATAAGGTTTCATTTTGTCAGAAAATCAAGTCTTGGCCAAACACATTTCATATGTTTGGTAGCTTGGTCAAAGGGGAAAACATATGGAAGAATGTACCATGTGGGAATTTATATTTATTCTGTTGCAAATATTTTTGAAGCAGAACAGCATCTAACTAAATGGACACCGGACCTTAATATTCCTTAGAATATAAAAAGAAAACTACTTAACTGCTGACTCAGCTCAAGATGGATAACTTTAACGTTTCTACACATTGTAAGACTTATGCAAACATTTCTGTTGTCACTTTGTTTCTGACTGTATTACCTTCTAGTATTTGGGTAAATCACTGTACAACAGGACATTTTAGCTCAGTCTATTCACAGACTAATCACAGGCAATTTTAATGTTGCCTAGTAAGTGTTCAATGAACTGCATGACTTACTACTTTCTCTTTAATAGATGAAGAGAAAAAGATTGACTGTTGCTTCATAAACGATCTAAACCAAAAATCCAGGTTGGCACAACATGTAATTTTGGCTTTAATGATTTTTTGTTACCATGATGATTATTGTATTGTATGATTAATGATCTACCGTACCTAATCTTACCGAAGATTTAAAACAAAAACTTACCTTACAAAGACACCATCTTGAAACAGCTGTCCCTAAAATGCTGTATATGTTTAGACTGTAGTAGTGGTGGCTGCAGCCTTATTTATCTATTTATTTTTTCCAAGCAGTATCAACTCTGTTTTAACTGTGGGTCTCTTGATTTGCTTCCTGCAAGCTTATGGATGAGAGATTCTCTTCAAATGGTAAATAAATAGCATAAATAAATTTTTCATGACTATGAAATAAAAAATTCCAGAAAATTTTGTCTCTAGAAATCTGCAAATAATGAATTTTTGGTGAATGAAAGACTAAATCAGAGAAAACTCTTTTTTAAGTCACTCCTTGATTTAAGAAAACTTGTTTCCAGCAACTCAAAAACCTGAAAATTTTGGTATATAAGCATGTTTGTTCCTATTACAGCAAAGCCTAATGGCGTGACGTGTGGTGAGAGGCCTGTCAGAATTGCATCACTCAGTGAGATTTCTGCAGACTTGGAGCTTAACTGTTTATCCTGAAAGTAAAATTTAGCAGCCTCAGTGCAGGTTCCAATTTTGGCTAAAAATACAAAGACGTTCTTACTGTCAAATCCACATACAATAAAACACTGTATGATTATGCTTTTGCGCACCTTGCCTCAGACAGGGAATTCTGTTGGCAACCTACGGCTTGTCTAGAAAAACTCTGCAGTCACAGGGGTCAATTTCCAGATGAAATGTATGAAAATAGCCTCCCACCAATTTTTAAAAATGTTCTGCTTTTGGCAACTGACTCATTAGTCTATCTAAAATGTGTATAACGCTATCGAACAGTTGCCCTATTTCTCTCTGCAGATTTTGTCCAATTCAGTGATGGACAAGCTCAATGCATCAGGCATATCTTGAAAGCTTTCTGAATGAGTAGTAGACTGCATATATTATATATAAACTAACACTGGCCTGCCATTTGCCAATTAAATATTTTCTATTTATATAAGCAAGTATTTTTCCTCTGATTTTATATGACTGGAAAGTATATAACTTCTAATCCAAGGAAGTCCCTTGCCATATTGCAAACTTTCATTGTATTTAATATGGAAAGTTGACGGTATTTTTATAAAACTGTTCTGTACAGAATGTGACATTTTATTCAGCAGTACACCCACAATTCGGTGATTCGTGCGTCTCTGAAGCACTTGAAATATATTTATGCACTTTAGATTCAGAACCATTCAACTCTTAATTGAAACAGGTTTGACAACTACTGTTGATTTGTTTCAGAGGTATTATAAAGCTTTGCTGCAAAGGGCTGAACTGAACAGAAATAAAAGACCTTTTGTAAAATCAGGTATGTAGATGACAATTGCTACAGTCACTGAATATAGAAAATTCCAGCTTCACAGTTTTTATAACTGCAAAAATGCTTGAAGTGATAGAGAGGTTTTACTTTGCTAACTTGATGCCTCTGCTAATTAGGGACACTACTGAGCTGTTTAATAGCCCTTTTGCTGGGAGCCAAGGATAATCACCAGAGGCATAAAAACACTGTACGGCAGTGAGGGGGGAATGTGATACTGATTCCCACACTAAACACAACTAAGCATCACAAAGAGGATATAGTTTTACCTGCCTGTATTTGATAAATCAATTTGAGTGAATGGCATTAGAGCAGTAATAAAGAGCTCCGTCAGTGCCTGGGATATAATTTCCATAGTAAGTGGGGTCTCAGTGATTATCTTCAATAGGGAGACATTTTAATAATAGGTAACATGAGGCCTGAATGCACATGATCTCATGTCTAGGAGCAGGATCATCTGCTATTTTATTACTCAGCGATTGCTTGGTAGCAAAAATATTTCTCCACATCCATGTGGATTTTGAAAGGTGTATCATGTCTGCAATTGTGCACTTGGACAGTGTTAGCATGACTGTTCATACACCTTTTCCCATACTGTCCCACGTTATTGTAATTCTAGTGCCAACCTGCTGTCTGTAAAAGTTTGAATTTGGCTTTGAATGCTAACACAGAGGATTTCCTAGAAGACTCGAAGATTCAGAGTTTGTTCACAGCTTCTTCAAGCAGTGACAGATGGTATGCAGGTTCCTCCAAACTGGTTGTTATAGTGCTGCCTGGGGAGTACAGATTCCCAAACTGATTTTGAAGTCTGGTGAGGCACTGAGAACATGACTGGAGGAACAGTGAGCATGGTGCTGCTATGCTGGGCTGTGTGAATGCGGAGGGCCTGGTGTTACAAACGACATGATGTGCCAAGGACCATACCAGACTAGGGTGTGGGCAACACTCCCAGGATAAGCAGCTGCACTTACTGGAAGACATGATTAGAAATGAGGCAACAGCAGGTACAACCTAGTTATGTGCGAGAACAGCAAAATGCCCAAAAACCTTCCCACGCACGCTGCTACCACCGAATTACGGCAGTATGCTGTAAGCCGCTGCTCTTCAACCCCAGGCTGATCCCTCTAGGATGCTCTGTGGTGAGGCAATCAGGGTATGAATCAAGGCAGACATAATTTTCTGATGCTGTCTTTTAACCTTCTACCACTACAGAATATCCTACTCTCTTGGTGTTTCTACCTGGCTGCTGAAGTCACCCTTGCTTCTCACCAGGGAAAGGAGTTTTTTTGCACAGTATCTCCCAGGAAAACAGCACTGCAGTAACACGTTGCAGAGAGACAGACCATGTTCATCTTCCTCCTCATGGTATCAGACCAGAAGGTCAGGGCTAAGGCTGCTGTCACATAGGTTGGTACAGAACCATGACTTTGGGGGGCAAGGAGGACACCATGTGGCAAATTTTGAAGCCTAGGGATAGCCTTTTGAACACAACTCTCCCTGAAAAATGGTTGGAAATATAGTCTTTGTAAAGAAAAGACTAGATTAAAAACATTGCTGCTGCAGCTCCGAGCTGTAAGTTTTTTGGGCCAAAAGACAGAACCTTAGAAGGAAGGCTGCAGAGCCACAGAATCAAAAAGTGAGGTTTTGACTCAGTGGGCAGCAGGCAGACGAGCATCTGGATAAGCTCTGGATCATCATGACCACTGCAATTTTCCGGTGCCTGCTGTCAGGTACATCTGTAAAAAAGAGCATGGATCCAAAAGCCAGCTGCTTGCCAAAACAGCTAGATGGATAGGAACGCTTCTGTGGACCCATGTCACTGGCAATTCTAGGAAACAACCTCACCAACACAGTGAGGACTGACCCTTTCTTTTTCACGTCTGCAAACAGGATTTCTACTGCAGCAAACTAAAGCAAAGCAACTCATTATTTTATATATGCTGGTTTTTTAAACCCATGAAATATTAGACATTAAAAATAAGCAGATGTAAAATGCTGTAAGCCTGCAACTCCAAATGAAATGCCAACAGGGCTTTAGCACACACCTCAATATAGCAAAACCAGCAGAAATCACAAAAAATTAAATGGCCTTAAAATTAAAGACTTTAGGGGAAATCCAATTACGTCAACAGGCTTTAGAAGAATGGTTTTGTTCCTGACACCAATTTCATGCATTCCTGTCCCCTGTGAATTCAAACACCAAATGCAATGTTTAAAAAATTTTTTTTAGTTCGCAGATTCTTAAGTTTCTTCTGATAAGGGAACACAGACTCCTTGGTACCACATACTGGAGCTTACTGGCAGTACATTTGCTGCTTTTAGCTACCTTCTGCGGCCTTCTCAGAAATAATCCAGTGTCCATGGACCAGAATCTGAAGGAGCTAATCAAAACCCCTGAGAGAGAAGGAATTCTCTAAAGCAACAACAGTGATACCCATATGTGAATTGTTTTCAGATGACAAGAATGAGGCCTAATACACAGCAGGGAAAAAAGAACAGATGAACTTGTGATAAGAGCCGACAGAAGAAACCGAAATAACAACACATTACCTTGCTCTTGTTTGATCCTCTCCCTTTCTGCATAGCCAGCAGCAAGCATGTTAATTCTGTTTAGCCATCTGAAATAATATTAAAAAAGCAGTGATACCGATCCAGCCTCTTAATTTTTGGGTGCATTTCTACAAAAAACAAAGTTAGGAGCATCTGAAGGAGATTCAGGACGATGCTCTTTTTCATATTAGACAGCTGTTTTCTTTGATACTCTTACTCAGGGAGTCTCCAAAGATCTATGATTTTGCTGTTGAACAAATTGTTTTCACAGCAAAGATTTTATTTCAAATGGAAAACCATGTATGATGTCAAACATCTGTAAAATAAAGGATTTGGAGATAATCAAAGAGCTATTAAGTCTGCTGCTCACAGATCTGCCATCACACCAATACTCCTGCTGTTCTGATTTCTTAAGAATAAACACTACTTTTCAGAGATTTAAGCAATATTTTAAGGCCTGAATTGGCAATTTAGCAGAGGAACAGAGCAGAAACCAGCAGTAAAAAGAACAGGTTGACTCCCAAACAGACAGTGAGGTTTAATTATGCCATTATGTGTTTAGAGCTTACCTACAGTGCCAAGTACAAAGAGAAGGAGGCATAAGAGAATTCACTTTTGTGTTCGTGTCAGAGAAGCAGGGGGAGAAAAGACAGTTGCCTCAATGCAATTCACGTCTAAGGCTTTAACCTCAACTTAGACTTGAAAAAGTGCTTCCATAAACTGCACAAATTAAAAAAAAAACCACCAAACTATTGCTATTCTCTTCTAGCAGGGCTGTCACTGCCAAGCATACACTCAACTGCCTGTAGCAGTGCACTGCTTCAACCTGCCCTCTTCCCCCATGGGGCTCTCAGTGTATTCATTATCTAAATGCTTACACTAAATCAGGTCCTCCATCAACAAGGCTTTAAACCACCATGGCAATCTCCCCTGGTTGTCCATTCCATGGTAAACGTGGAATTACTTGCTCCAATCATCCCATAGTCAGGATTTGACAGGCCTAGTTTGCCAACCTACTGGCCTGTAATTTTACTGCTAGGGTATACAGAAGGACAACTGAAATTAGGTTTGCATTTTCTTTAGGAATGTGAAACCCCTGTTTCAGAAAACTGTGCCTGACGGGTTTCATTTGCATACTGTATGCACAGAAACAGGATGTAGTATTGTCTCAGCAAGGGATACACCTTTGTAATCACTCCTGCATGCCAGCCTTCAAGGCATTTCAGTGCAGGGTAAGCAGGCACCAGATCATAAAAGACAGCTGCTCTCCTCAAAATTAACTCCTGTCACTGTCCTTCCACAAACGGTGACATGTATGATCTGTAAATCACGTTAATGGTCCATAAATCATTGTACATTGGGAAGAAAGCTAGACAGAATCTCCTGAAGTGATTACAGAATACTTCATGTTAGCATACAATCAAAATTTCTGCCAGAAGAATAGGGAAGCTGAAATTTCAGTTGTAATTGTTAGGAAGTGCCATACACTTATAAAAATAACTGGCACATTGGAACAGAAATCCAACAAATCGTGTCTCAGACAATGATTTCACATCTTCACAGCAGAAAGGTGACCCACTACAAAGCTATCTTTTAGGTTCACATTCCTGATACGTGAAGGCTTTCTTTGGGGAATAAAGCTCAGCTGTCTCGACAGCTCTGCCAGCCCCAGTCAGAGGCACTGAGGCAGGAACCTCACCCAAAGCACTCCAGCCCCGTGCTGCCGAGGGACCAGCAAAGGCCACAGACTTGTCCGTGTCCAAAGGGTAAAGCAGCACAAGATGACAAGTGCCTGCTCTGTCAAATGGCATGGCAGACAGTGGAGGCGGCCCTTTGCTTGCCTCTCACCTATTCTGGATTTCACGTTCCTAATTGAGCTCATGGCTTACACACCCCCCAGCGCAGCCAGGAGGGAAGAGCCACCTACTGAACCCCTTTGGATAGGGCTGCTGACCAGAAAGTATTTGATGATACACCTATAAAGGTTCTCCTGTTGGAAAACTTCATTCTGTCCTAAATATGATACGATTGCATTTCGTGTTAAGTGTGCGTGAGAGTGAGGTAACCAATTAAATTAACAAACACTTAATTGACAGTCAATTGATACTGCTTACAGCTATGGTAGCTGATTGTTTCCAGAAAAATGTTATTTCCTGAAAAGTATAATCTAATGAGAACCCAGGAAATGTATACCAGTCTGAGAGAGAGACAGCAGACTGACTTCACATTTAATGATTTTCTGCAGGTCATGATCTGTGTCATGGTCTGGAATATCACCTGCAATGCCTGTGGGGTGAATGAGAAGGTACTGATGTGGTTGTAAACCGTTAACAACTATGGCTTTTGAACGATTTGCTAGTTTAGGAACTAAAAGAATGGTATTGACTTCTGCATATTTTCTGATATGTGGCTGCTAACGCTTCTTCAGATATGGTTAGAATGGGTATGGTTAGAGAATTAATATTATTTCAATAAAGCATGGCTAGAGTTATGGTCATTGAAGTTAGAATCGTATGAGAAATCCAACGCACTGGGCTTGTATCACGGGGAAACATAAAGATCTTCTGCAGAACGGAAGAGGAGTAAAACATGCCTGCTTTACAATGCATTGGGGACAGAAGTTCCAAGCATACAGTTATACAAATATTCCTTACTATGAATATTAAAAGATACAAAGCCCTAGGACATGCTAAGATTTAAATCTTTCTTCCCTGCGGTGTGCTGTGTCCTGGTAGCCACTGTAACTTTTAGAGGGCAAGAGGACAAGAAAATATTCCTTCCTTACTACAAATGAAGCTTTAATTTTCTTGTGAGAATTACAAAATCTACTTGTTAGGTATGACAACAAATACAGTAGCACTGGTAGTTGCAGCAGTCATCTAGGTTTTCTTTTTGTTTTGTTTTTTTTTTTCTTTTTAAGGATAGCACATACATTTCTTGTCAGTATTTAATTAAAACAATTTTATGACACATAGAAGAGGATTAAAAAAACCCAATCTTTCTGTAGACCTGTTACTTCTGTAAAGAAGAATGCACAGTACTGGCACTCTCACAGAATACTAGGAAACAGTTTTCTATCTTATCTCATGCTCCAGGTAGATGCAATGCTTTTAGTCAAAGCAGGGTGTCAAATTGTCCTTAATCATAAAGCTCGAAGATATAGGACAAATTTGCTATATGGGAATATGGATACCTTACAGTGCCTGTAAGTACCCAACTGCAGTTTAACCGGAATGAAGAGGCCTGTAGATGATGTGGGAGAATTTTTAGAGGCCGCCTTCACTGAAATCTTCCAGAGACATTCTCATGTGCTAATACTACAAGCTGACTTGACATCTTTCCTCTTGACCATAGAGCTACAGTGAGGAAGAAAACTCTCATAAATGTCAGTATTCGATGTCACAAAAAGAGAAAGAGGACAGCTCAGTTACAGCAGGTCAAGGAAGTTCTCAGACAAATATTCCACATGAAGTTACTGTCTGTATTTCCCTGCCTAGAAGATATAATTTTGGCAGCCATATATGTCATCACTTAAAAAATGGACAGTTTGGAAAAGAAAAGGAAGAATAAGAGTATTGTAAGTGTTTAAGCCAGCCAACCCTGAAAAGGATGTGTTTGCCTCTGAGCTGATGATCAGGATTTTTGAGTAAAGAACAAATAGTTAGTCCATAAAGCAGCAGGCACAGTTACTATGGAAAATCAAAATAAAGTTTCATATAGTATCATCAAGTAGAAACATATGGACTGCCTTCTACATCAGAATATTTTCCTGAAATGTGAATAACAATGAATTTCCAAGCAAGATGTCTCTATGACTATACACTTACACTAGCAAAACAGTACTTTGCATCAATAAAGGATATTCTGTCCTTCTCACCCAGACTAAGCATGTTATATGGGTAGAAAGAACACTTTTGCTGGTGCAACCATGCAGATGAAAGGAACTTCAGATGCCACAACAGTAAAGTTCAGTGATCATAGTTCTCCAGACTCCTTCCCAGCATAATGGTGTGGCACAGTCATAAAAGTAGTAAGAAAATTTGAACAGTGACAGAGTTACCTAAGATTAAAATACCCATTTTATGTGAGTAGATACACACAAACAAAAACTTCATATCCTGCATACGCTTTTTTTTTAAAAACCCAACTAAATCATTTTATACAAGGGATGAAGGAATTGAACCATTTTGAACTTTCAGTTAGACTATGTATTAGCAGTTTTCTACTTTCGTTTCTTCTGCTTCAAGTATAAACAGAACTGAAAAGATTGCATGATACATAATTAAAATGTATGTCAGAAACCTGACAAAAAAAAGAACAGAAATTGATCAAAACAGTCTTAATTTAACTTAATAACTTGATTCTGTGTTTGACTTCAGCTAGGCTACAGAATGCTTTTAGACAGAAAGTATTTTATTTACTCTGCATTTGGAATATTATTTTTCAGTAACCCACTTTTTTTTCCAATATATTGAGTTAATTCAGTGATTTCTGAAAGTGAACTACTTTTTCTAATACATTAAACAAAGAGAAAAAATAAAATTATTTGGTGAGACTCTGATGGCAACTCAGAGGTAAGAATTTCAAGTAATTCCATAGACCTTGACAGAGTTGCTTTAAATTTACATGTGTATAACTCAGATCAAAATTTGGGCAAGCTCATTCTAAATGAATTAATAAGCACGTATTTCAAAATATGATAAAAAGACTATTTGTGCTGGGATGTTAAAAATCTTTTAGTTCTTGGGTTTTAGACTGTGCAATATATTTTTAAAGAATTGATGCGTATTTGCTGCTGCTTTTGATTACTGAACAGTTATATAAATTTTTATCCTTAGAAACAAGGTGCCTTGTCATACTGACTGAGGACCTGCTGACAGAAATTATTTATCTACTGCTGTAGTTCAGGATATGTCGAATAGACCATGCCATTATTCTGTTTGCTGTGCAGCAAACTGCATTTTGAGTGACTGGCTTGACAGAATTATCAAGGAAAGGCAAGCCTAAAATTTTACAAACAAATAAAAAGGTTTTAAGTTTTCTAACTGAGGAGAGACTTTTGAAGTGAGCCTTAGTCATGCATGAACTTTTGAAAAAATGTTAACAGACAGCTATTTCTAAATGAAAGCAAGCATAGTACAGTATCGGCATACTTTTCCAGTCAAATATTCTCAGTAAAGAACTGGCAGTACCCTGAAGGTGCTCTGCCAGGTAGCTGAACCTAGTACACACGGGAGAGATTAAACCATGATTATAGCACCTGCTAACAGTTTTATGGATTGAGTTTTATCTCCTTTTTCCTCTGTTTTAAAAGCAATTTTGCTCAGCGAGGATGTCCATAGACATTATCTAAGATAGAACAATTCTCAGGTTGCAATAATAGATTTTTGTTTGTGTCCTCTGTCATATGATGAAAATGGTATATTATTTTGAACTGAATTAATTTCAGTTTATGTTGTGAAAAGAAATGAAATAAAACCTCAAATACTTGAATAAGATCCATGCTTTTAATTTACCATTCAAATGAATTAAGAGGAACTGTGTTTATTTTGTGCTGAAGTCTCAATCATTTTTCTGAAAAAACTGCACAAGTGGCCTAAAATAGAGACAGTAAAACTCAATACCCAAAGAACTAAGACTTAAGTCCTTGTTCTTTTTGAGTTGCTGAAATTTTCCCCACTAAATTCAATACAACCAAAATTTCACTTCACCATGTAGGTTAAATTCATGGCAGTAGAGAGAATCTGTAAAATTCATTCCTTGTAATCTCTACCTCCTTTTTCAAGACTGGCAGAAGAAAAATCAGTGACTGCTTTAAATCTTTCTCCAACTTCTCATTCCCTCCAGGGCCAGAAGTAGAAGCATCCCCAGAGCAAGCATCACATGTCTTTGGAAGTATGTTAGGAAGCAGAGTTGGAGATACTGCACAGCCAAAAGCAGAAACCTGGAATTCTGAAATTGTGTTTGCATGTTGTTTCACATACTGTATTTATTTCTTTTTAGAAAGAGGGACTCTTGTTTCTAAAAATCTTCAAACCTTTCTTTCAAAAAAAAGTAATTTTTGCATGAATTGAAAATTTAGCATATGCAGCCACTCAAAAACAATGCTACTCTGCACTTATTTTCTCAGCTATTAAACTTAACTTTTTAGATTAATACGCAATTGATTATCACGGTGTTACTAGCTCCAAGTTGTGTCACATTTAAGGAATGGTTCCTTGAACTTTGCTAGATTTCCTTACCTGTTCATATCATCTAGATGTTCAGCAGCAAAATAAAAACTTTTGATCTTAGGATGGCAGGCTTTGAATGCACTGTAGAGGAAAAACATAATTATAAAAATGTAATGGCACAACTCTTTTTTTCTTAATGTAAGATAGTGTGGTCACCAACGAGATGAGTTCAGATTTCCTGAGTTGTTGGATGCCCCCAAACAGTATATAAACATACGACTTTTAGGATTGTGCCAGTTTTCACCAAGGAAAGTGCTCTTCAACTACCCCTTTCTAAATAATGCTTGATTCATATGTGCCTAAATATTGTTCAACAATCACCTGCAGTGTACTATATTTGGATAAAGTTAACCAGTTAAGGATATAATTTTATGTATTAGATAATTTTGCTGATATACCTATAGGTGTCAATTTTTTCTGAACAGAAAATTGACTGAACAATTTATTCGATACAACAGAAAAACTCTCAGTCCTGCTGATTTCTCACATCCCAATGACCTTGACATTACCTAGCTCTAATGACTGCGTTTCAAACAGAAAAATGTGATGTGCCGATTGACTTCTGAAAAGCTGTTATAAATCAACATTGCGTTCCTGAGGTCATTCTAAGCAATGGGCAATTACAACTCATCTTTTCTTTCCACCAAAGTAATCAACATGACTGGGCCGAGAGAATTACTGCATTTCATACATAATATGAAATAAATTACTAGAAAGAATTTTTTAACTATGTTGGATAAAGATTTATGGTGAAGTACTTGAAGATCTAGAAAAAGTATCTGAAAGTAATTAATAAAAAAAGAAAAACCGCAAACATGATACATGAAGAATATCATCACCATTTTTCTGAGATACAATGGATTTTATATATATATAAAAAAAGGTATATATAATATAATAAAATAATTCTCACTCTCTAATCATTGTGTCTCAGAAAAATGGTAATGATGTTCTTCATCTGTATCATGCTTGCAATTTTTGACATATATGTCTGTGTGTGTACATATATGTAAACAGGTTTTAAGAAACCAGGGATATGAAATGGATATCCAGCAAAGTTACTGCTAGTGAAGGTAACGTAAAATTGAGACAAAAAGAATTCCTCTGACGCATTAGAGCATGACACAATGTTATGCAAGTGAAAGCAGATGTACAGTGACATCTGCTCAGTTTAGAAAGACATCATCAAGTTACTGAGACCCAGCTTGCCTTCTTAAAATTGTTACAGCATCTGTCGTCTGGATTCTTAGAGTTTTTATTCTTTATCTGCCACCCAAGCAAGGAATTTTAATAGCCACATTTTATGTTCTACTATCCAGTAGATACCAAATCAAGTAAGAAAAACAATTTAAGCAGGGTGCAATTCTGAGAAATGGGCTGACTTTATGCTGCTGCCCCAACAAAAAAGAAAAAATGAAGCACTTCAGCAATGTAGCCCAAGGATACAGGACAATAAGCCCAAGCTGATGTATCTTTTTTTTTTTTAAATGCAATTTTCATTTTCTGCCCTTTGAGACCATCATGGAGAGCAGAGTTCATCCTGAAGAGATATGTAGACCAACTGATACAAGGTCAGTGTCTTCTTTAGAACTGTATGTACTACAAATCATACCATTTTACTTTTGCAATTGCTTTTCTGTACAAATTTCAGTGATTCCAAAGTCTTGATAAACTTAAAAGAACAGTAAAAACCATTACAAGGCAAGGCAAAAAGTTTTCAACAATAATGACTCTAAAAATACCTCTATGGGAGTATGCACCTGTCACAATGCTACATACGCTTGAATTTGCATCTAAATAAGAAATGGGTTTGTGCAATGGCACAAATCTGGACAGAAGCACACACAGCTAGGTGAGAATAAAAGTCATTTGAGACCTTTAGGTCATACCTCAAAAATACAGGAAATCACTGTCATTCTCTTTTTTTACTCTCCCTCAGGACTGATACACTGTGTCAGCAAACTCAGATGATGCTAACTATTTGGAGTTACGTTAAAGATTAAGATGCCTGGCCATGAACTTGGGGACTTTTTTATTTGGATGGTCTCTTTATTATGCTTAAAGCTCTTTATTGAGCTTAAAGGTATCACACGCACACACTCCAACCCCCAGCAGACAAACAAAAATACCCCCCAAAACAGAAAGGAAACAAAAGAAGAAAGGAAAACTAGGAAAATAAAGGGACAGAAGCAGCCAAGCAGTCTTCTTGCTCTTAATTCATTTCGCTCCAGTCAAGCACTGTGATTCATGATAAAGTAAAAAAACCTTCTACGGGAAAGATGGCACACGGAAACCACACTGAATTTGCCGGTTCTGTATGAGCTTATTCTGTGATACAACCAAACGATCATTGTAACAAAGTCCATTATGTCACTGTTTTAAGGGAAAACTTTGTCCTTTGTTCCACTTTTTCTATTGTATCATTGCATTATTTTTGAGCATACTTACTATTTCTTGCGGCATTCACTGGCTCTATCAATTTTAAATTCAGGTAGACTGATGAATCCTTCCGCTTTTTCATCCTGCAAAGATAGTTCTAGCTATTACTGTTGTTAAGGTGTCAGAAAAAACCCCCACCACACTGCAAACTGAAAGATATTTTCCCTTGCCTGCTTCTTACATAAGCAATACTAATGTATGCTCTGCTCTGGCAAACCACAGAAGTCACTGGGACTTTTGCCAAAGTAGTAAGACAGATCCCTTGGTGGAAAATACAATTTTAAATACCCAGTTTTCTCAAACAATTTCACAGCTGAACCAGCATTTGAAAATATACAAAATGACCAAATGTATTCAGGCAATTAGCTATTGTAATTAGTTAATTTGGGGGGAAGATGGACTCATTAGTAAGGAGAAATGCAGCCTACTGTAAGAAATAGGGAAAAAAACAATTTCAATGTGTGCTGTTTACCATCTTTATATATCACGGCTAAGAGGCATATCTCCTCAGCTACTTTCATCTCTCCCCAACACTCAAGAGAGAAGACATCTGACCTTCCTCCCCTCTCCTCTAAAGACTTGCACATAGTTTATTTTATCAGATATTCAATCTCCCTTGACTTTTCACAATTTGAAAGCATTATTTATTTTAAGCCACTAATACATCAATAACACAGACTCTTATTTAACTGCTCATAACTTTGCATGAGAAATTAATACAGGATCATGAAAGTGAAGCTGCAGAAAACACAGATGTATGTTAAGGAATTCCACAGAATTACATCTTTTTCTCAGAATCTCCATGGTTATTTATGCTACATATGCAGTCAATATGACTATATGCTTTCTTAAAAATAAATATAAAACCAGAATTAGAGTTGTTCTGTGGAAGGTACAAGATTGTAACAGGTTCTGCATTAGCAGCTATTTTAAAATTGAAAGGACACTGTTTAGAATAATCTTGCTATTTCTTTTTTGCATGGTTGCCTAAGGAAACAAAATTTTGGCAAGAGCACTGTTTGCTTGTCTGTCCATCTGCCACTGAGGCTCCCCCCGCCAGCTTTTGAATCTATTGGTGATTGCAGACACTTTGGTGAGGGAGCTGAGGTCTCAGAAATAACTGAGTCTCAGCAAGTCTCAGGGAAACCTGGGACAGGGGGAGACAGAGGTGCTCAGACCACTGCCCTCTCCATAGGAAAGTAAGGCACAACTCAGTGGTTCCACATGCTCCTTGGTGACGGCTGGTGACCAGTCATCATACTTGTAGATATGAATTAACGGCCTGATGAAGACCTCGTAGTAGACCTTGAGGAGGGAGGATAGAGAGGAGGGCTACTGATCTGAAGCTGGGATCAAGGCACAAATGGGATGAGTCTGTGGGAAAACAGGCTTCGGTAACTCTGTTCATGGAACAACTTGCTTTCTGTCTACTCAGGGAAAAGTTGGGGATCACAGTATTTTAAAAAGGTTATGTACAAATGCTTGCAGTGATTAAAAGAACAAGTCCAGGACTGAGTTCATCCACATGTTGGCAAAGACTTTATCTCAGGATATTTAGTAATGAGATTAATAGGGTTTAAAATTAAGGTTTCCTAACTCACTGGCAAAAAGCTTTTTTGCTAAAGCTGATATAAATAAACGTGTACTAATGCAGAACATGTTACACAATCAAAGCTGTACACAGTTCAGTTGGGTTGCTCCGGTGCTCTTAAGTTCAGCATATATGAGCACTGAAATCATATCAAAAGCTAGAAAGAAGGAGCGACAGAAGAACACAACTGAGAAAACAAAAGCATCTTCCTTAATTGCCAGAAGTTTTGGTGATTTCACTAGCACAGATAAACAAGGAACACCAGGCAGCACATCATTAAAGTTTACACTCCCATGACTAAGCTTGAATGACAGGATTAAATAACTACCTTTTCCCTTTCAAGGGTTTGAGGATAGATTTATTCTAAACTGGTGAGAGCAGTACACAGGAAAGTGTGTTATTTCTCCTCGTAGTAAAGGGTGAATTTGAAGGACCAAATAACTCTGGACCTTAATGGTAATTTAGTCAGGCAGTTAATATTAATTTCAGTATGATTATTTGGGTGAATAAAGTTATTCACATATATAAGCACTCAAAGCACTGGTTTCCCACTAAATTATGACAAGAGCACTACACAGGCTATTTGTCGAGACAATGAGCACAGACGCTTACCTCTTCATTGATATACCAATATAGAGATGTATCCTTCAGGACAAACCAGTATTTTTTCCATTTCTGGGAGAAATAACTCTTGGCATCTTTCTTTTTCCAAAGCCAGCCTTCACAGTCCCCTCGACCAAGATCTTTACATGAGATCCGTCTTTTGCTTTTACCAGGAATAGGTGCTGAAAATGACAACGAGTTGATGTGAAAGCGTTTGACTTGTCCGCTAAATCAACTAGACAGCTAGCCAGAAATCACTATATATTTGCTTAAGAAAACTTATTAAAAATTTCAACCTCAATTTGCCATGAATAAATTATTACAAACGTTCTATTTCGACCGCAAAGTCTATGAAAGGCATCATAAGGTAAAAAACAAAACAAACCAAAACAAACCATGTTCAGCACCTCACAGAGCTCATATTCTATGGATAAGACAAAAAAAAAGAGCAACACAGAAAGAGAAGACATTAGAGAAAAGAAAGGCAAGATATTTAAAAATAAGAAAAGGGGTTATTTGTAATTTTCAACAAATTAATATTTCACATCAGATTAAAGCACACAGCATATAAATTCATTTACTTTCACACTTGGCTGCCAAATACAACTAAGTAAGTACTTCACGGGTATTCAAAAACCTCTCTTTGCAACTCCTTTTGCAACTAAACAGTTCCTAAGGCCTTTGTACTTCTAAATCAAAGGAGGAAAATTTACTATGATATAAATTACCTGACAGCTTAGGTAATGAGCAAGGGCTGCAGTAAGGCATTACATGCACCCAGCTGGAAAAAACAGCCCTGGCCCCAAAGAGGCTAGAGTCTAAGTATTCAAAAAAAAGACAACAGCAGATATATGCAGGTAGAGGAGCATTAGGAAACTATGAGAGATCAGTAATGGACTAACACCTTCTCAACATGATCAACTGAACTAAACATTGGATTGGAGCTAACAAGTTCTAGTTCTTCAGATACTGCAATACCATAAACGTTAATGTTGGCAATTCCCTTCCTACCAATACGTGAAAAGAAATTTAATTTTTACCTTTGTTCTTCTTTTTACTTTTCTGCTGTAGAGAAGACTGCTGAAATGTCTACAAGAAAATCAAAATGGGAGAAGTGAAAATACAGTGTTTATATTCAACCACATCCTTATCATAAACGAAGTGTAATGTTGCGAACACTGAAGTCATCACCAGGTAACACCAGCCAACAGACTTCTAGGCCTAAGAAAAAAGGTAATTTTAGTTCATCTGTTCATAAGGTGGTAAAGCAAAAGCACACAGTGAAACATCTTAAAATAGACCACAAATTAGTTTGCCAAAACAACTGAAGCTTCTCTCTAAAATGGTCGCTCTTCTCGCGTTCTTTTAATAAGGAAGGAATGTCTCCCTTTGGTTAGTATGATAGTGAAGCTACACAGCCTGTGCATTTCTAATGCATTGTCTAATTAAGGTCTTCCTGATATAAATATGCAAATATGCAAATTAACACACTGCCTAATGCCGGTGTGATGGCATTTATACGATGGTCTTTAGAACATCAGACAATTTGCTCAGAAACGGGCCTAATATTTTTAAAGACACCAATGAAATTCTGCTAAATCACAACTGGGAAAAAGTCTCCCAAATAAATATTCTGAAATAGCAAACACTTCATTTTTTACCAGGTTTTGCCTGGAAGTATTTCCCTCCAGTTGATCCACTCCCATGAACCAACCCCATTGCCTTGGCAATGAGGCAGGATGGAAATTACTCCTTTACTTAAGATCCTAGCTTATTAAAAATGGCAATACACATTAACACATTTTATGGTCATTTCTGTTAAAAAAACTTTGACTCAGGTAATCAACATCACTCTAGTGAATTAAAAAAAATAATTCTGTAATTAATCCCTCCAAAATTTAAAGGCACAATTTTAGTTGTTTTGAATTTTAGTTTTCTATAAAGATAGACAAATGCATTAGCGCTGAAAGTAAGAAAAGGCCACATTAGCGTGTCTGAGTATTAAAACCTCTGATTTCAGCTTACTATGAACCAATACAAAAATCAAAGCTTTTGTGCCACCTGATAAAAATAAATCTTAGCAAAAGCACTGACAGCCCTGTGAGCCCAAATCCTGTTCCTAGCAGATAAGGCAAACCCTCACCCCAGCTTACAAGGCTCCCTTTTCAATTCAGAGAGCCGCTTTTCTTTTCATTTTCTCCTCCCTGCTTCTGGTACACCTGAGCTCACATGCAGGAGACTGAGGCTTAGCTTCCGAGGGATGTCTCGCCTCACAGCTGAGACATTCTCAAGCAGCAAATACTAACATGTCCATGGGGATAAATTACCAGCAGTAGAACGATAATTAAGTGTAATATAAAAAAATAACTGACTCCGTAGAGGTGCTTATCCCTTGTAGACTATATCTGAAGAAAGCTACTCCACTGTATTGCCACCTCAGATGGCCAAAATAGGCCTTCACTGGGAATAAAAAGGAGCCCATTTGTTTTCACTCCCTGGCTCTTGTCCTTTTTCTTCTGCTACTGGCATCAATTCAGTCAGCACCAGCTCTCACCAAGCCGAGACAGCAACACCATCCCAACCTACGTCACATGAAATATTTCGATCTGTGTAGGACTAAGAGAGATCTTCACGGCCCAGGAATGACAGAGTGACTGGGCAGAAGTGTGTAAATAACTCCCCCTTAGATGCACTCCCTCTTAGATGCTTTGAAAATCTTACCTAATTCGAAGTGGTTGAAAAAACACACACACGCACAACCCCAAAACTTCAGCACTTCTCACTTCACAACCCAGACAATTTCATTCTGCTGCTTGACTTTTCTGCATTAATATTTTCACAGTGCCAAAACAGAAGAGGAAAACCTCCACTTGGTTTTCTTATAAGTGATTGTGAAAGCAGATGAGAACAATACGAAAAGCCTTCTCTTTAAATGTTTTGTCTGTAAACTGAATCCGCAAACGTGAGCTCGCACCTCTCAAGTTCTGAGTCAGTTTTTGGGAAGAAAGGGTAATGAAGCGGTATCAGTTTTTAATAAGAAGACAGCATGTAATTTAGACATCCAGCCATTTTTCCATACATTATGTCATATTGCAAAATAGAAAGGTTTTATTAAGTTCAGTTATTATTCTAAATTAGCTCATTAAATTAAATTATAATTCAGGACAAAATCTACAACTGAGTGAATTTCCTGGGAACTATTCAGCTGACTTCAGTGATTTTAGCTAACACTTTAGATTATTTTACATAGACTTCAGGCTTCAAGTTGGTTCGTCCTTTGCAAAAACAGCACCAGCTATTTTTTCTTTTTACCCAGAAGATGTATAAGGAGTATGCATTAGGCAGTGCCATTCAGTTTCAAACTCGCATGATACGTAATCCAAAAAAACCCAAGTGAGGATGAAATCTAAAAATGCTTCTTCTGTTGCTTTTTTTAGGAAATCATCAAATGCAATCTGCAGCCTCTTCCCAGTTATTAGATAACACTTAATGCCATTTTCTCAGTGCTGTTTAGAATCACAGAATGATGAAGGAGGTCACGTCCTTCCTCCTGCTCAGAGCAAGGCTTGCTTTGAAGCCAACGCTGGATCATGTTCTTCAGGGTCATCTCCAGCCTAGATCCAACTATCTCCAAAGAGGGAGATTCCACAACCTCTTTAAGCGACCTGTCCTAATGTTGGCCACCATAATGTTTCCCCTTTTACAGCTTAATTCTGTGATGTGGCAAATATGGAAATAATATAAATACTTGTTTTTAATGCCACGAACCCTAAAAATATGGATTCACACCAAAGCCAGAAATTTAGTTGTACTAAAGCAAGTTTGCTGCAAGATACTGTTTAATCACTCGCCCACGAGGCCGGATTTCAACATATGTTCACTGCATTTTGATTCTGATACATCTTGAGCTTTGAGCAACTGCTTTCACATGCATCTTGTCCCAGTTTCCAAGAATTCATCTCTCCTACTAATTCTGAGAGCAAGCATGAAATGAAATAGAAAACAGCATTCTATATTAAAGAAAGTTGTTAGTAACTCAAAATAATAAATAAAATGGAAACAAGACTGCCACTGAAAAGATGAAATAGATGAATACCTTAACCCAAATGGAAGTTGTCACTCCTGAAGAAAATTTGAAACTGTTTAATCATATTCCGAATTATATGCTTTCCAGTCGCCCACAATACAATTAGCAAAACTTTCCATCATCCAAAAGAAAGGTGTCACTTGATGTTTAACATATATCAAAACTCCCTTGAATACCCCAAGCCTCAGTTCTTTGAATGCAATGATTTTCTCCTGCAGTATGTGATGTTTGACTTATTTAATAAATAATATACCTAAACTAAGCCCTCTGACAAATGCACGTCTAAGTGGAATATCAAAGAAACATTTTAGGTATATATATGTCTGCCTTTGCTACCAGCAGCCTCCAAAGCATATGTATTTCAAGAGGAACAAAACATCATTTATTATAAGGATTTTTGCTACATTTCTGGTTTGTTTTTTTTTTTTTTTTAACAAAGGTGCTAGCCTACCTCTAGCCCTACCTTTCTGAGGGCTTAGCTGCACACCCCATCAGCCAATGGAGATATCACTGTGCGTGGAAGAGCCGTAACAGTTCCTCTCTTCCTGCAACTGTTCATTACCAAACTTGCTGTGTGGGTTATATTTACTTTAACACTCTTCAAAATGATTGACAGAGTTCTGAAAGCCCATCAGAAGACTGCACAGCTGTAAATAGCAATCTGCCCTAGGCTATGCCTTTCCATGCTTTTAGGATTATAGCGCAGTAACACAGCTACATAGTAAAAAACTTCCAGGTGGAGGCTCACACTAACAAAAGAGGTCACCAACGACCTATAACTGTATTTGTTCTTTTAGCAAGAAAATAATCACATATAGATGGTATAATCAACAATATCTGCATGCACACAATCACGCATCAGCATCTTCGCATGTACAACACAGAATTGTCAAGAAATGAGACTATCAGGTTTTTCTCTCATCCTCAGGGTTATCCAGGTTTCTGTCTGCTTTCAGCTCTTGGGATAAAGTATTCATTCTTGGTTAGTACCACGCCTTCTGTATATTTGCTCAGAAAGGAAACAAGATTGAAAGTTAGTCATTAGCATTCAGAAGTGTGAAAATGTGAGTATTTATTATGAACTACTTAGTAGTAATTTGATAGCTCTCTATTTGGAAAAATGTATTTAAGTAAAAGTGTTAAATAATTTAAGTTTCAATTAATTTATTTCATGCCAAATAGGAAAATAAACTGATCTTCCAATACCAATATTAAATTGGAGTGAAACTGCTATCAGGAGGGATGACTATTTGATAAAACTCAGGTTATAATTAAAGTTAGAAAATTTCTATTCCAGTTGATACCTCAAATAAAAGTAGAAGACAAGTAGACTGGTTATCAAAACTATTGATTTGGGAGGACTGGTTATTTTGCCAGACTTCAAAAAGTAGACAGTAGACTGGTTATCAAAACTATTGATTTGGGAGGACTGGTTATTTTGCCAAAAGTCTGAGGAGGAAGTCTAGAGATTTGGGGTCAAACTATTCCTATATAAGAGCTTCTCTAAGTTCTAATATAAATTCCATGTGTGACCAACAGAACATAACACCCATGTTCAAAAAATAGATATATTCTAATAGTTACATGAACCCCTTCGTGGTTACAGTATTTGTAGGTCTACCAAAAAAAGACCATAACTGAAGCTTCTCCGAAGATCTGGATTGGCCATAGCAGTTAGTACTAAATTTGACAGCTCCTAAAATCCTCTTTCAAGTCCTTATTTCTTTCTTCACATTTCTTCAGAGATGTTCCACTCGCTCATTTTCGGAAAGCTGAAGAGAGAACCAGGTCATGGAAATAATAATCTCCAATTCTTTTACCTGAATTTGAGCTCAGTCTGACTGGAAGGAAAATGGCAGGTATCTTTATAGTTTTTTTGAGAGCTCAAGTCAAATCCAGTTTTTCTCAAGCTGCAAGTTTAGACACTAAGGAACTATTTACAGTCAGATAGTTCCCCTCTGTCACTGTAAGGTAACTTTCTCTAGTTTCAGCAAAGTAGCTCGTAACATTTCTGATTACTGGAACTTTCTGCTGCAGATGGAAAAGCCAGTATCTGGAAAAAAAATGAAAGCTGGTGCTGCCAATTATTTGATTGATCTCTCACACTCAATACTTTGAGAATACTGGCAATGTTCTGTTTTCACAGTTTTGGTATACCACATATACGTCTTTCTCTGCATTTGGTGTGTTGAGATCCAAAATTTCAGAGCTAAAAGAAGAGTGAAAAGGGGGAAAAATTCAAAGCTATTTATATAATATTGTCACACTATCCATCACTATTAACAATTCATGCTTAAGGGTACTCCCAACAGAGGATTTTGCCAAAATCTGTTTTGTTTACCATCTTGTTTAGTCTCCATTAAGAGCTAATGACAGATAGTATTAATTATTTTCATGGATATTTGTGGAAAATACGGTTTTCAAGGACTATGTTACAAAGGTGTGATGAGAGAAGACCTCTGGCAGCTCAAAAAGTTTGAAACCTCCTGGCAAACAGCAGCAGAATTTCATTCACAACAGATAACTGTTTTGTTTACAGCAGGAGCAGGTATTGACCTGTTACTATGTTTAGCCCTCAAAATAAGCAAAAAGATTACTGTTTATAGTCAGCTAGGTCTTGAAGCTAGCTGAGTCCACACAGGGCATCTGCAAGGCCGTTTTTGGAACAAGAGCTGAAGCTGGGCCACACAGGACTTTATTGGCATAGGAGAGAAGAAACGAGGCATGACTTGATGCTCTGAAGGAGTCAGTTACCAGGGCTAAGAGTCAAATGAAGCATCTATGGGTGAAATTACACTCAAAAGGGAACCTACTAAAAAGTGGGATAAGGAAAGACTATGTTCTAAGTTATGACCTTATTTAGGAAGGCAAAGACTTCACTGCCTTGTTTGAATAGTTCTGTGTGTTGACTGGGATTCAGAGACTGCTAACAGAATGAATATCTGCAAAAAATCTCATGCTTGGCACATCTGATTTGTCAGGTCATGCAGGGTGTTTTAGGAAATACTCCTGTTCCTGTAATCACGAACTCTAAGATTATTCCAAATCCTAATCTATTCTCTTTTCTTCTTACATTTTGCTGAAAAATTGTTCATTTTTTATTTACTTCTGGATTTTGAACTTCTCATACATTCAACATTCTCTGATTTATCTGTGGCTACAACTATTCAGTTGCCCAAAACCAGTACCAAGTGGCACTAAGTTGTGAATAAAGTATTTTTAATGTGCTGCAAGAGCTCTAGTTTACACAACCCTTCTAGAAGCAGGGCTTCACTCTGGATAGGTAGAGTGAATGGGATGGCCCATGTCAGAGAAAATCTAATACAAAAGCACAGCAGTGAATTTATGAAAGCAGATCCAGAAATATTTCCTACACTAAAGTCACAGGCTAATGACAAAACAGTCATCATATGTGACTAATTCATAAATCCATGGTGAGTTGGAATGAAAAGTGATTTACAGACAAAGGATGCCACAGTTGATTACCATTGCCCTGAAACCTTCAGTCTTGCCTCCCAAAAGCAAAATTTATTGAATCAAATCTTGATCTTTTGGTGCTCTGGTAACAGATACTTCTGCTCTCCCTGCACAGCTCTCTCTGCTCTTGAGCACACTCTATAAGAAAAATACCATACCTGGGTTTAAAAGGACAGCATTCACTAAGGTTCTAGCTAAGACATTTAATACTAAAACACAGTGTGAACATTATATATGAACAGACTTCTAAAAGTAAGCTTTGGTAGTACAAACAAAATAATGTCAACAAGTAAGGCAGAATCATTATACTAAATATCCTGTGGATATTTCTCTTTTAAATGGCAGGTACCTCTGACAGAGAGAAGCTTGAATCACTGGTTCTGTCAAATGGGTTGTGAGAGGCACAGACATATTAACAGTCACGGGAAGAATGGATCCCAGAATTCATGGCTTGGTATGTTATCCTACACACTATATTCCTCCTCCTCCCCTAGTTTTGCTTTTTCAGGACTGCAAGAAGGTGTTTCAGTACTAAGGCCAAATGAATGTGTATTTGCAAACGTTGGCAAAGCAATAGTTTTCTTGGCAGCAGCCAAAAAGTCCATTTCAGATGAGATAATTTTCTCCATTTACCTGACAACCAATGGCTCTGTTCCTGCTCCTACTCCTTGTCTCCTTTCCCCACAGTAGCTTTATGAAAGGCTTCTAGGAAGTACTAGATCTACAGTACATGGCTATGCCATCTATCATGCACGGTCACAGCTCTAACGGGGTTCCTGTATTTTTGGAGCTCTGACCATGAATTCCCAATGCATGCATTTTGTTAGTGACCACAAGGATAAAGAAACAGTATGTGTCTTAAGAGGAATATGCTAAGAGCTTTTTACTGTAAAAAATGTAGCCTGAGACCTTGAAACTGCCAACTTTCTAGCTGCCTCTGTTGTAGGCAATGGCTACATTACCTGTGCAGGATGCCCTCCTTGTTACATAGTCTACAAGGGCTGATAATATCAAAGATGTCTAATCTTTTCATGCAACTGTTCCTATAGCTGCTTATCCAAGAAGAATATGCTAGCTAAGGACAGAACTGCGGTTGCCTGGAACGTGGTAGCAAGCACAGCTTTTCTGTTCAGGGATTCTTATTCATTCTTCCATCCCTAAATTTCTTCTTGTGATTTGGGGGGGACTCTGTGGCAAATGTTGCATTAGCTGGATGCAAATTTGCAGTTGCGCAAGCTAGTGCAAATAGTTTGTGCAAAGTTGTAAGCATAATGTATGCAAAACAGGAAAATTAAAACATTTTTTAAATCTTCAGGCCATGTTGAGAAAATAATATACAGTGGTGCTGCTTTCCACCACCAGGGAAAGATTTTCCTTCTTAGCCATTAAGCCACAGGACTCTTTAATTGAAATACTGAAGCAGTAAAACTTCTGGACAATAGCAAATTTAAATGAGAGTTCTCATATTCTCCCACTGTCTTTTCGACTGACAGAACAGGGACTGCAGCACTGTCATAGCTGCCTGAAGAAAATGAGGATAAAAAGTTAAACTAGACAAGTGCTGTTCATTAGAATAATTTATTCTGAGATCATTCTTCTGCTCTACATCTACTCTGAAACATGTAATTTTGGTACCTCCCACACTGCTTTTATTGACAGTAAGTAACCTAAGAGAGGAAGGGAGGGTTCAAAAACTGTATGTATTCTTTAATGGCAAAAGTCCAAGATGCATCAGTTGTTCCACTACTCTGTGTGTTTCAACTGCACCCATTTAAGAAGGAAAGAGAAACTTAATTATTACCCATTACAGAACAGTATTTAACCCTTTATTTTGATTTCTACCCCAGAGCAATTCCCCATTTCATCTCTTACTGAAGAGAATGG
Organism: Aptenodytes forsteri; assembly: GCF_000699145.1. Classification (NCBI taxonomy): domain Eukaryota; kingdom Metazoa; phylum Chordata; class Aves; order Sphenisciformes; family Spheniscidae; genus Aptenodytes; species Aptenodytes forsteri. The sequence goes on along the minus strand of NW_008795041.1, from coordinate 3,329,684 downwards.
ACCAGTCAGATAACCACAAAACAGCTGAGGCAGGAAGGCACCTTTGGAGATCATCTTATCCAACCCTGTTGCTCAAAGAAGGGTCAGCTAGAGCAGGTTGCTCAGAGCCATGTCCAGTTGGGTTTTTAATATCTCCAAAGATGGAGATGCCACAAACCCCATGGGCAACCTGCTCCAGTTAAACCATCTTCACAGTAAAAGTATTTTTTCTTATGTTTACATGGAATTTCCTGTATTTCAATTTATGTCCATTAGCTCTTGTCTGTCGTGGTTTAACCTCAGTCGGCAACTGAGCACCACACAGCTGCTCGCTCCCTCTCCCCCCGCAGTGGGATGGGGGAGAGAATTGGAAGAGAAGAAGTGAGAAAAACTCATGGGTTGAGATAAAAACAGTTTAACAATTAAAAAAAAAAAAAGTAATAATGATAATAATAATATACAAAGCAAGTGATGCACAGTGATTGCTCACCACCCACTGACCAATGCCCAGCCAGTCCCTGAGCAGCGGCCCCCCCCCAGCCAGCTTTCCCCCAGTTTATGTACTGAGCATGACGTCACATGGTATGGAATGTCCCTTGGGCCAGTTTGGGTCAGCTGTCCTGGCTGTGCCCCCTCCCAGCTTCTTGTGCCCCTCCAGCCTTCTCAGTCGGCAGAGCATGGGAAGCTGAAAAGTCCTTGACTAGTGTAAGCACTACTTAGCAACAACTAAAACATCGGTGTGTTATCAACATTGTTTTCATCCCAAATCCAAAACCCAGCACTGTACCAGCTACTAGGAAGGAAATTAACTCTATTCCTGCTGAAACCAGGACATTGTCCTTTCACAAAGTATCACTGAGACGAGTCACCCCATATGCACTCCAGAAGCCTCGTGGATTGCTTGTGCCCTGCTGTGTTGTCCCTCCAGCAGATATCAGTCAGTCAAACAAACCTCTTTCAAACGATGCAATTTCCTCCAGGAAAAATCTGGTTTTGCTCAGAAAATTTCTCTTATTCACAGGAAAGGTAGGTTTTCCTCTGTATGTTTATCTAAACATTAGAACAATAAGACTATCCAAGGAGATTTAAGAAACTTCTTCTGCAAGTGATCTATGTTAGATTAGAGAGGCGGTCTGTGGCATAGCATGGAACCGATCCTGGACCTTCTGGGGAGAAAACTTAAGCTACTGTAAAAGACCACAGAAGTCAACCCCAGGGCATTAACAAAATCTTGCATCAGGCCCACAGTCTTTCTAGATGAAAAATCATTAGCTTAAAATAAAGGTCCTATGCCCCCCTACACCACCTAAGTGCTTGCTTACGATGAAAAGAGTACAGCTCCTTCTGTAGGAGCAGTTAGCAACACTTCTGATTGTGTCCCTCGGCATGGTCTCTTTTGTACTGCTCAGTCTAATGGTGTGACAGAGAAAAGTGCAGGGAATGTAGGTGCTTTGTAATGAATGAGGGCAGAACTGAGAAAACAGACTTTTGCTTTAAGGAAGATATACTCTTGCAACCTATTCTCTGTTAGCACTTGGGCGTAATATTCTTTCAGTGAAAGAAACAGAAAACTCATTCTGACTTTCAGAAATATTAAGTGTTTGGTGAAAAATCAATAAAACAGAAAATTGTACTTTTCTGGAGCTAGGGAGTTTACAAAGGCTTTGGTGAAACAGGAAATTAGTGCACAGTTGTGTGTGAATGAAGCAGTCTTAGCAAAGGAGATGCACAAGACAAATTACAGCTACCAAAATGCTTTCCTTGCTCATCTCTAGAAGATAAAACATACAAACCCAAATTTTCTCCTTTTAAGCAGTACTATTCATCAGGAGAAAACCTTATCTACTGGTTACATTACTGTTAAGAACATGTCCTTATAACGATTTCCAAGGCTTGGAGATTTCTCGGCATTTGTACCCTTCAGGACTAAAATGACATTTCCAGAATGTAGTGCTTTCTGCCTCTTTATTGTTGCACCATGCTACCAGGAATAGCTTGCAGCAATAGCTTGCAGCAATAGCTGTAGTAATCGTTACATATCTGGGCTGAATTCAGGTAGCTCTTGACTATAGGAAGGAACAGGATCTTGCACAGAGGGGAAGTTTCCATGGGGAAATGAGGGAAAGAGCATTTGTACCTCAGCCATTATACCTTCTGTTAAAATTCATACCAAATACTTCCATTGCACCTATGAATTAAGGTAGAAAAAGAACAGTTCATTCCAGGATAAAAGTCACATTACTTGCTGGAATTCAGTAAAATTTCCTCTAAGCATAAGATGAAACAGCACCTCTCAGAAGGTGGGGAAAGATAACAATAGGTCTTTTTAATTCTGTGCTGGCTGCGGTGACCTTATGGGTACAAACCAGCTCACAAAATCAGTTTTACACTTCATTATAAAGTCAGAATTCTGTAGTGTTAGAAATATTATCTACTGGGGTTAATCTGAAAGCAAAGGGATATACTTGAGAAATGGACAAAAAGCAGTTATCTCTATATGAAAAATATGAGGTTTTTTTCCCTCCACAGCACAGTAGCAGAGATGGATTGGCTGACTCAGAGATCAGGTGCTAAGCAACAAGCACTGCTTTCCAGTAAAACAGAAACACCTAATAAAACAGCTTCTGTTCAGGAGCCGCACTGCTGCAAAGAGCTATTTTCCTCCCAGGAGCAACCATACAATCTCCCACATTATGTGTCAGCAATAGGCTCGAGGGGCCACCACCGCGTAAGCGGGGCAGAGGAATGGGGCAGAGACTCCCGAGGAGTCAAAACCACTGCTTTGAAAAAATCACTTGTTCAGAAACAATCGTGCTGCTTGTCAAAGCATTTGGATAAAACGGTACTCTGAAATGGGCACCTGTGCTCCCTTAATTCAAACAACATTTTCACCACTCAGCACAAGTTTTTTAGAAAGCCAAATTTCATGACACATGCCAGCCAGTGTCTTTGGTTCACTGCTTTCGCAGTCCTGATACCTCCCCTTTCCTTGTGCAGAAAGGAGGACAGAGAGGAGCCAGTTGAGAAGTCAGGACCTAGATCTAAGTTCTCATAGATGTGACACTCCCCACCGTACTGCGGTGATAACTTATGCTGAGTCCCCTCTGTGCAATGCCTGATATACACTTCTCTGCTACAATATGCTGCACTTCATCTCTTCTTTATCAAAGGAGAATAACCGAGGGACTAAATCACTTATTCTACATTAAAAAAAAATCTCTCAGTTGTGCTACTGTGATTGTACCAGCTACAGGTAATGTAGCTTACTGGTGTACAAACAATGTTAATACCTACAAAGGCAAAAGTCCTCTATCAGGTAATAAAAGCAGGATACAACCAGGAATGATTAATTGAGATAGATAACAGAAGAAGTACAGAATGGGGATGTGAAAGGAAATTAGGAAATGTTCTGAGCTGGGAGATTTATTAGCCTATAGATCCACATCTCTTGACAATGTAAAATTACGCTTTCAGAGCATTAGATCATATGTAGTGAGGAATAAATCTAGACTGGCAGAGCTGGACTAGATGACCTTTACAGTAGCTCTCTCATTTTTAAAGAATTTCCCCAGCTTCGTCATGGAAAGAAATTATAACAGGCCATTTTTCCCCCCATGGTCAGATGTGAAAGAAGGTAACAGAGAAAGTTTAAAATAAAAATTTTCCACAGAAAACTCCAATTGTGCTTCTTGATGACCCATAAACCAATCTTACCTGATCTCTAGAGCATTTTGCTTTGCTGCAATAGTTAACTCTGGATTTTAATAAAAATGACAGAGTATATAGAAATAGATGAAAAATCTCCCACATTCAACACCTTCAAATTTCATTTTGGCAACCGCTTCCCCAGTAAGAGAAAATTCATGCTACTAACTGCTTCTTTCAAAGAGAAGCAATGCAGATGTGAAAATATTCTTCCATCTGTGACAGGAATAATATTCTTCATGAACAATACAGATATTATTCCATACAATTAAAAGAACTTAGCACTCCCTCCTGAGGAGATGAAATATTACTATTTCACAAAACGTATGCTTAACCAGAACTCAAGTATAAAAGCTGCATATGCACATCCACTCTCTTCAGTCTTGAGTTCAAAGGACTGAGAGTCTAGAACCAGCAAAACAAGTGAGAGGTTACTGAGGCACTTTCACAAGATGATTTTAGCTAAACAGCAATAAAACAACAGAAACTATGCCTTAAATCCGAGCAAGTTGCTATGCTCTCAGCTACTGCTGAAATCTCCATTTTATCGCTCACCTCCAACTTTTTTGCCATGAGGACAGCCAAGCAGTGCAGCAGGTTGGCCGTGAGTTCGTGCAGTCTCCATCTCAGGAGGTTTTCAGTAACCGACTGGGCAAAGCCCTGACAAGCCTTGTCTGACCTCAGAGCTGGCCCCGCTTTGACCAAAGACCAGAGTAGAGACCTCCTGAGGTCCCTCCCAGCCTGAATTATGCTATTATGCTATGCACTTTATGCTGGTTTCTGAGGCATTTGGACTTTTTCCTGTAGCAAATTCATTAGGAGTGATGCCTTTCTCTTGCTAGCAGGCTAATTATAATTTTGTTCTCTTTCCTCCCCTCTGTCCAACATTTTTCTTGGAATTATGACAACTGGCCATCCATCCACCCAGTTTACCACTTTTTACTGGTCCCACCATTAGCAACAGCAATTCATACCATGTTTGAATGTGGAGTTTAATACATATCTGAATAGGATTAAATGAAGGTGATTAACTGCAATAGCAGGGGACTAGACCCAGAAGACCTCTCTATTCCTCTACGTTGATTGCACTAGTCTAAAAATAATACAGTGCCATCTTCTATTAGCAAGGAATTTATATGCTGTTTCTCTCTTGCCTTTTCTGTCAGAAATGTAGATTTATTTTGGACCAGATTTTTATCAAACCCAGATGGAATATCTAGATTTACCATTTAGCACAACAATCTTATGGCTATCCCAATCATTTCCAATTGTCACAAGTACCTTATGGATTAAGGTATATTTTGCTTATTGGTTAACTGTTTCACCATTTTGTTTGTTTTATATGCCATGCAGTTCACTTATGGCCTAGATGAAGTTCCTACACTGATTTTAACAACATAACTACTATTTTTATCACTTGTTTTGTGCTTGTTACATTTATAAAGTGCTGCATTCGAAGGAAGCAATACATATAGTATCATTAGGTGGTTTCTTTTTGGAGTGAAGAAGCTGGCCAAGAGCTGGAACCACTATTCCAGCTTGAGAACGTGAGAGATGCTGCTCTTCTGTCTGAATCAGATACATAAACCCATGAGTCTCCAACGGAAAGAAACCCAACATGTGCCAATGTGTAGGCATTCAAAGCTGCCTACGGCCAATGGGACGACTGTGTCCGTGGGACATGACGGTGTTTCAGACTCATGAAGGCACTAGATAAGAATTTTCTAATATGTTTTTTCCCCTTACCCGTCTTCCCCTTACTGAATTTTTTAATTGTTGTTCTTTCCAATTGTTTCTCAGAGCAAAAGGCCTTCTATACCTGAACTATACTAGAGGAAGCTGACAAGAGGAAGTGATACAAGTTAGGTGCTCGTGATGCCTTCATAGCAAAATTGGGTATTCTATTCTGCATTGCATTATGTGAAACATTTTACCAGCACTTTTGCCCCTGAAAAGACTTTGAGTCTTTTAAAAGAACTCCAAATCAGATTATTCTATAACTTCATGAGCCTATTCAGCTCTGTTTCTACTGCAGAACGGTGAGCTCTTTCCATTTCCACACATGTGAACCTAGATATTGTCACAGCCTTATTTCCTTGTTATGTGCTCATTGATGGGAAAATGAACAAGGAATTGAAGTTGTAGAACAGGCCAAAATGCTGTCCTACATTCCCATAAGGCTACAAAAAGTAAGGTGCAATATGACCAGTGTAACCTACAGAAGAAAGGGATGTAAATATCATAAATCATAGAATCATAGAATCATAGAATCATTAAGGTTGGAAAAGACCTCTAAGATCATCGAGTCCAACCGTCAACCCAACACCACC
>NW_008795041.1:3305425-3322906 GCF_000699145.1 Aptenodytes forsteri | reverse complement strand
CAACACTCCCGCCCAACTTGGTGTCGTCTGCAAACTTACTGAGGGTGCACTCGATCCCCTCATCCAGATCATTGATAAAGAGATTGAACAAGACCGGCCCCAGTACTGAGCCCTGGGGAACACCGCTCGTGACCGGCCGCCAACTGGATTTAACTCCATTCACCACAACTCTCTGGGCCCGGCCGTCCAGCCAGTTTTTTACCCAGCACAGAGTCCACCTGTCTAAGCCGTGAGCCACCAGCTTCTCTAGGAGAATGCTGTGGGAATGCTCCAGTCACCTCCAGAAAGGGATATCCTGGTGTTTAGATTTTACCAGAGCCAAGCTATGCTGGACCTTCATAAACATACAAGTACTTGAGAAGAAACTAGGGCATCACAGCAGTTCAGACTATTGGACTTGTTCTACTGAGGCACCCAGGAGCCTACTTGGAGTCCAATCTGAGAGCACTATTTTTGAAAAGGCTAGACATCGTGAAAAAAGACTGTTTTTTTCACTTGTGAAATTTCAACAGTATATGTGCTACTTTCAGTTGAGGTTTGTGTTTTCCTACCTTTACAGTGGAAGCTAGTGCATGTCCAATTATATTTAGACTGTAAAGGGCTAATTTGCAGCAAAGCAGCAGAGAAATGAGCTTTATAGCCCTTTCTTACTGTGGTAATAGATAGACTAAAATTTTTCACAGTTGTGAAATATTTCAAAAACTCTTCATGATGTTCATTTAATTTCTGGACGGTTATTTGAAATCCAGTGCAGTTTCTTAGCTGGGAATATAAAAAAGCCAATGCTTTTTAACTTTAACACAAGTATAATTTTTTAAATCAAGTATTTCTTACAAGTACATTTTCAAGAAGGAGTTTAAAATTTCCTTTGCTGATGATTGATGCCTCTAAGTCTGTAATCATTCTGCAAGCTTCAGTATTATTTTAATACAAATATTTAAACGGAGATGAAAGACTATAGAGAAGAAGCAATACTAACTCAAATATTAACAAAAATTATGGAAATACTTATGGAAAATATTTTTCACTATGCACTTAGGTTAAACTGGACTTTGATATCAACTGCTAGACTTCTATTCTATAGTAATTACAAGTCTAACTATAGACAATTGTGAAAACAGGGAGGAGAAAAAGGAAAAGGGAGCCTTGATATTTAAATACTGCAGTAGCTGGACTTCAAACATTTTGGAGAAGTAAATGTACCAACTCCATCTGTTTTAACGGTACAATGACATTCTACATTTCAGACACCTACTTAAAATGTGTGCAACTGATTTGCGTTTTTTTCTCTTCAAACTTATTTTTGTTTAATTACAAATATCCGTTACAAAATTCACCAAACAGAAATTCTTTAAATACTGTGATGCTTACAATTATAATAAACTGCTAGTTTTTCTGTGGGGTGGTTTTGGGTTTTTTTTTGGTAAATAGTTTTCCAGTATATAGTGCTTATTAGACACCATTTCTATTCAGAAGATTTTTGCAACAAATTGATGGGCAGCTTGTGCACAAGTTTATTAGGAAACTAATATCCATATGTTCTGCACTTTCTTAAATGCTAGTTACTGAGTACTACAATTAAAAGGTTTCATAAATACATGTGTATTCGATTCAAGAATTTTCATTAGAATTGTAGGTACTTTATGTTCACATACCTTGTCTTTTTCCTTCCTTTCAGCCTTTCTGCAGAGAGGAATAGGAAGAGTAAGAGAAAATCAACTACTTAAGTAGGGTTAGACTTTAAAGTTTTCAAAATCATGAGCTTTTGGTAAATTCTTCTCTGTATTGAGAACACCTAAATACATACATTTTGAATTGAACTTTAAAAAAGCATTTTCCTGTATTTTTCTCTGGAGGGGTGGGTGGGAGGCAAGAAATATCTGGAAATACGCATCATTTAAGCAGAAAAGTTATTTTTCTTAAAAGTTACTGTCTCCTTTCCAATTTATCTTGTCAGCTAAAACCTGATTTTTGCAATAGGTCCATAAGCAAATCTTCTTCACTTACAGTATGTTCAACAAGATCACTGTTGCAACCAATTGAACTTCGCATGCCCAGACTGATGCACACCCACCAGCTCTGCTGAGCAAACCCACTGAGCTGAACCGGTACGGCAACCTCACGAGGACTGGCAGAGAGAGACAATTATGGGAGTTAAAAGTCACTGAGCTGTGCTCCAACCCCATGGAGAGTTACACATTGCTAAAGAGGAGAGAAATAAGTTTGCCAAAGGTGCACCAGCTTCACTGAATTTGCAGCAAAAAAACTCCAACTGATGGCTTTTATTTTATTCCTCCCTTATTTAAAGTAAAACTGGAACATTAAAGATAGTGCATGTGTACATTATGTACGCATGTAGATTCAGTAAAATCCCTACAGAACAAATCCTTCATTTCCTTCCTGCATCTGTTCCTGAGCCACCTGTTCCAGATGTATGAACTTTCAATGGTACATCTTGCTACTAAACTTACTTTATTTTCAATTACTATTAAAATGACCAAGAAAACTACTGTAATTAATTAAACAATTTTAAATAGGTTGGTTATCAGCAAAGAAAGAAGCTGTTACTTTTGTGTCACGTTTCCTATGACAAGCAAGTCATTAGGTATGGCTAAGTACATAAGAACAAGTGAGCATACACTGGAAAAAGCAAAGGGATAGGAGGCAGGACGGGAGAAGGAACAAGGCCAATAACGTAAGTTTATTGGTGTAGGTTTGGAAACAGTTTGTAAGCAAGGTTACTTTTTCTTGTATAACTCCCTACTATATACAATAGGCTGCAACCTTTTCTTCCATAGCAATGCTGTTTTGTTGACTAAGGGAAAGTTGTATTGATCCAGATAGGAGCAGATTATTATTAACCTGATGCGGAACTTCTTTTGACCCATGACACTATCTCCCTCCTAAATAACCACATTATTTTCCTGCAAAGAAAACAAAGCACAACGTACCAAGGAAATTCCTATACAGAATAATATAATGAACTTAAAAAACTATAATCGTGTGTCAGAGCTTTCATCTCTTGTGCCCCAAAGGTCCAAGACAATTTTAACTGCACCATTTTATACCTACAGTAATAGATCACATTGAACACCTGCTTGCACACTAGATTAGCAACAGCTCAAACAGTTTGCCTTGGCTTAATAAAAACATTAACACTCTGTGTTGGTATTTCTTTTGCAATACCGAGGAAGAAAAATAGAATGCAAAAACAACAACTTGGCTAGAAATCAACCTACATTGGAAACGCTTTCTGAAATGGGAAACAAAACAAAGCAAAGTGGTGAAGAGACTTTGTATGTGAGGATTAAAAAAATACCATAAGTGGATACAAGAGATGATTACTTCACAGACATAACACAAATTAGTTTTTCTTTTGCTACTATATCAGCTATCACATCAGTTATGTTCAGTGGACACAAGTAAACGTTGTTCACTTTTCAAGGCCATAACTGAAATACTCCCTTGACCACACAGTTTTTGATTGTAATGGCAGGTCAACGATATAAACAAAATTGTTAAAACCAGTGATTTTATGCAAATTTAGTATACTGACAGTCAGGAAAATGCTAGACTGCCACATTCTTGTGATCTCTTCAGAATATAACAATTTGAATCTGTTGGCATTTTTCAAAATAACTTTTAGCAAATAAGCAACAACCACGCACTTCTGAATTACCATAGTAATTTTTTAACGCCATCCACTTTGTTTACAGGACAAAAACATACCATTTCTGTTCTGGTAATTTAATTCATCAGTGTAGTTTTTTGATCAGAGATTTTTCTTTTCTATAGAGCCATGTATAAAAGCAGTAGAAGCAAGGAGTTGAAATCAGCATAATTGTAAAAGCTGCTTTTCTGCAGAAAACCTTCACAGTAAAAAGGTAATCAACCTGCACATGTCAATGGCTGCAAAATTCAAAAGGAAAGAGGCCTGGAATTGTAAGGGGTATTCATCATTAACTAGTGGGATGCATTCTCAGTCCAAAATTATTTAACATTTATATCAATGGACTCAAAAGAGAATGAAAACATCATTGAATAAAGGTAACACAGAATCAAAGACCTGTGAATGACACGAGACCTGAATGCTGAGTGAGCAGCATGGTTTCTATTCCAGGGAATTCAGAAAAAAGGGAAGAGAAAATAGACAAAAAAATAAAGACATTAAATGTGCGGGGATTTTTTTATTTCACAGAATATGCATATTAAAAAGATAATTTCAAAACAAGGGTTTCGGTACTTCCATTCCACAGCAGACCCTGGATTCCTGGAGCTTCAAAACTCCATGTTATGGACTTGGGAATCACGGGGGCCCAATCTGAGGGCCCAGAGCCCTTACTTTCTGGTATTTCATACTTAAGGTTGCTTCAGAGACATACATTATTCATCAAGCATACCCAAGAAGTCGTATGTTTCAACATGGCCAACCATACACAGTGTTACATACTTAAGAACAAAGAATGCAACATACAAATTATTAGACTGGGAATACCAGTCTTGCAAATCAGTGATTTGGAAAAGTGACATTACAGAAAAAATAAAACCAAAACCAAGTAATAAACATACTCCCACTCCAAGTCTATGGTTAAAATGCGTAAACGGTCCTTTAAATAGTTAAATAGAGAGGTAGTGAACAGGAATAGAAAGGTTGTATTACCTTTCTATCCAGCTCCTGGAAATTTACGTCCTGTTCTGGCATACATACTTTTAGGAAGGATGCTTAGGATACTCAGGATACTTTAGGATTAAATACAAGGAGTTGAAAGAATTATGAGAATGATGAAAGGATATGAAAACACACTCTGATGACAAACCCAGGATGCTCATTCTATTTCTTTTAAGCAAGAGAAGGCTACAAAGTGATTTGATTATAACCTGTAAATTCCTGTATTGGGAGATAAGATTTGGTAACAAAATACCTTTAAACCTAGAGGATAAAGGTACATTTAGAAGTAAGGCTGGACATAGAAACCAGGTAAACACAGGCTAACAGGTGAAAACTTTTAACAACAAGAGCAACCAGGGATTGGAACTACTTAACAAGCCTGGTGGAGTATCCGGTGGAGTACCGGGACCTAATACAATCAATTGAGGCACTATAGGTACAAGTTCAACTACAGCCACCTGGTAGGAGCTGCACTTTACTTCAGGAAAATCCACCGGCTTGTGGTATGCAGTGCAGAGAGTCACAGTATTCTCTCTTCATCTGGTATTCTAGTATGATGAAAAAATCGACTTCTTAAAAAAAAACCAAAACAAAACCAAACAAAAACCCAAATCAAAAACCCCAGTCGCTTTCACTACTATTAGTGCAGTTTTTCCCCCCCCCGCCGTTCCTCTGCGCTGAACTCATGCTCATCCAGAGGCTCCCATTTACAGATAATCCGAAGTCTTTGTGAAAACTGCCTAGCTGATGCTTGTAAAAAATAGTTTCTAATAGGACAGCCACTTTTTAGTGCACTTTAAGATGCAATTTGCAATTTGAGCATAAAGTGTTTCCATTGTCCTATTTGTTATCTATAGTTTAATAAAACCGTACTGCAGTTTTATTAACATGAGTTCCTTGTGTTTTATCTGTATTCCCCTGTTCTTTATCTGCTCACACTGCTGTTTATTTAAGATTTTAAGAAAAGTTCTGTCCAATTTATTACAAAACCTCTGGCTCTGCTATGTGGCAAAGACATATAGCCCTATCTGCAAACTAGATTAGTGTTTCATAAGCCGGTATGCTTGGGTGGCGTCACCACAAAAAGGGAACTGTATCGTACTGCACAGTGGCAGCCAGGTGGCTTCCAGGGATAGGACCAGCAATAATCAGCTGCGGAGGGCTGTAAAGGCTTTGTGAAGGGCTCCTTCCCATTTCCCCAGGGACAAATCAATGGCTCAGGCTTCGTCTTTCTGTTTATTTCATGCATTTTGCTTCAAAGCCAGTTAGCAGATCAATACTGATTTGTATTCTGAAGAACAAATAACCTTTATTTATTTTTATAAATAAATAAGCTCCCACTAAACTTCCAAAAAAGATGCTGAAGATTTAATGGCATTACAGAGAGAGGCATCCTTTAATGGTAATGATGCACAAATAGAATCAGCAGACACTGGTGGAATTTGTGGTGTTAACAGTTCAGGTGTTTTTTGGACGGGTATCCAAACTACATGAAAAATGCCGGTTGTCAATTCTAAGTTTGCTGTTGCTCATTAACTTCCACACCAGAATTCTGAAGAATCTTCCACTTCCCGTGTACATCATTTCTTTTTGTACACAATTTGGAAACTAGGCATAAGGGATAATAGAGGAAACCAAGGAAAAACAAAGATGGCACCTTAAAAAAAAAAGTTTTTCTCACTGCACAGTGTCAGGAATTTGATGTATACTAACAAAGAAATGTTATTGAGAGATGAGTATTCTCTCAATACATGGAAAGTGTTGCAAATTTACCACACTGTTCTTTACAGAGTGGAAAGTCCTCCATTACACAAATAACTTTTCTATTTTGTTTTGTAAATATTTGCTTTCAAGGGCTCTTGCACTGATTAGATTCCTTCTAGGAAAGACTGCAGACATTACAAAGATGACAGTTTGGGGACACCTGCAACCTCCCTGGCTTCATGTATTAGTGGAACACTATATATCAGTCTGCCTTTGCAAATGGAAATCTCCCCACTATCAGATTTCCAACTTACAAAAAGAGCGTAAAACTAAAGTTGGAAGCAATAATGTAAGAAAAAATGTTTATCATCATACCTAAATTACTACAAATGAAAAAGAAAGGGAACAGCAGTTCTTGAATCTGGGGACCTGATTTAATTGAAGTGCACCACAAGCACTTACTTTTAATACTAAATGACATCTTCTCTGAAATTTATCACTCACCTATACACTGCAGCACACTAAGGAGTTTTAGAAGCCAGCGGACCAAGCACTCAGATGGTGTAAAAGGATGCAAAGGCTCCATTAGTTTCAATTAATCTACACCAATTGTAATGTGATACTCCGTAGTGATGTTTTACAACAGGAAACCAAGTTACTTGTCTCTTAAAGGTTCAGTGAAGTTCTACCTGCCAGTTTTTCATAGCAGACTTCCTGACAAGCCCACGCTACCATCTCCCTTAGACACTGGTAATCTAAATTACATACTCCTTGTTAGTATATGAAGATAATTTCAATTATTTCTATTGTTTTGCTGTACAGTTACTGTGTGTATATTCCTCTACAATGACATCTTTTACTGAGATCTAAAATGTAAATACTTTTATGGGGTGAATGCGATACCATATCTAAAATATGTTGTGATCTTCTAACTCCATTTTCTTGACACATTTAAAAACTAGCAAGTTACTGCAATTTTCCTTCTACACCCTATTCAGCAGAATCCCTTCCTTCATATTTACTTGAGCTATTGAGGGCTATATGTTAAAAACAGTTACAGGCACTAGGGCTCCCCTTACCTCAAAGGAAAAACAAATGCCTCCCACAAGTTTTCCTGCCATTATCAGGCCTTTGAAGTACCTGTAGTAAAGGGGTTGTCCGATATGACTTAGCATATTGCAGTGACATAGATGCTGGAAAGAAGGTTTCTAGTCAGTCTGGAAACTGCTGCTTCTTCCCTTTCCATCAGTAGCAAATAAGTCACGGCAGAGATGCCACACTCCATTTCAAACGTGACATCTTCTAGTTAAAGGAGATAAAACTGGTGTCCATCCCACATTTGTAACAGCAAAATAAAGAATTCTAAAATATTTCTTTGTGATCTAGTTATTGTCCAAAGAATAGGAATCAGTGCAACAGCAGCAGTCCAAAAAAGGTTTCAACACCACTTTAAGAACAAGACAAGTCTCTCATCATAAGCACAGAGCAACAACTTTTGTTAATATTATTTTTACTCACGTGGTACAAAGCAGTTTCTGGTCCAGGCGTGCCCATGACTTCTTGTCTCAATGAGTCCATTTGTAAACTAGGCAACAGCGAGTAATGACTTGGACTACTACTCTTGTCTCCCTTCTTTTTGGACTTTTTCCCAGTATCCTTTTTGCTATTCCTTTGAAACATGTAGTCTTCTTGACCTATTTTCTCATTGCTCATATAGCGAAGCAATGAATTTTCTGTTGAAAGAAAAGCAGTGCAAAACATCATTGTGAATTGTTGTATGTATGTTAATCCTGCATCCAAAATATATAATATTTTTGCTAAGATCTACTGTCAATTTTAACTCTTCAAGACTATTTCATTAACAAAACCCATTTGCTCTGTTGGTCTGGATATAAGAAGAAAGCAATCTTTTGGTAGGGAAAATTCACGATTCTTGCAGTTTTCTGGTATCTTTGACAGTAAAAGGAACAGAACATAAAAGAAGTCCCACATCAATAAATTTTGTCTTGGAGTTTTCAAAAAATGAGCAGTGATACACTTACGATCATATCTGTAATCTTTTTTTTAAACAAGATCCTAATGAATACAAATGACTGTGGTGCCATACATTTAAAAGTAATTTGCTTTGAACTTTCATTTGAGATCGTTCACCGTATCATCCATAATTTCCCCAAATACTCTTCCAGCATCTACCAGCTTGTAGCTGAGGGACACCCTGAGACAGAAGCAACTTTTGTGAATTTAGGAAACCTCAGCAGATTTGTCTTTCATGAACTTGTCCGGTCTTTCCTTGGGTTAATGTGAACTTTTAGTACCCACAACCTCCTGTGGCAACACGTTCCTTAGCTTGAACCTAAACTGCATGAGGAGCCAGCTCTTTTTCTTTTTAACCAGCACTCGACGGAGACATTTGATGTCTCTCGGGTCTTGTTTCGGAAAAAACAGTGGCAAACCTATTTCCTTACTTCAGTCCACACAAGATTTTATAAACCTTTCTTATGTCCTGCCTAAATTCTCCCAAACTGATGATGGCCAGCCTACCGAATTGACCCTGGTTTGGAAGCCACTCCACACATCTGATCATTTTTGTTGTCTCCTAAACCTTCTCTTCAATTCTACTGTATTTTTCTTAAGAGGTGAAGAGACCAGAACTGCACACACACCCAGCATGAGCAAGAACTTAGACAGCAGCATAAGAATGCTTCTTAATTTGTCTTGTATTCTTTTCCTAATAATTCCTAACAATGTTTCCTTTTTTGATCACTACTGAACATTTAGTTAATATTTTCATGGAAATATTTATCATTACTAACATCTTTTTCCTGGGCAATAATAGCCATCTCAGAGGTTATCATTTTGTATGTGAAGTTACGTATCTGAGCCTCACAAACCAGAATTTTGAAGAACTTATCCTCGACGATTTTGAGGTGAATCCCATGCTGATCTAGAATGTTTTCCATCCAAAAAAAACTCATGAAGACAAAGAAATGTGATATATAATTCTCATTTAAGCATAACAGTATTTATCAGTAATAACCACACATTTGTCCTCTAGTATTATAAAATTAAGGCCAGTTTCAAAATGGACTGGATAATACAGCTGAATCAATGAAATGCCAATATAAAGTTAAGACAAACTGCAGGGCTTTGCAGTCATGATTTTCTTTTGCCTGGCTGAGCAACTTCCTCAATCCTAATAGAGGCGCTGCAAAAAATTAAGTATGCATAATGAAAGAACCCAAAACAGGTTCACGAAAATATATAGCTAAGCAAGGAGCAAAATGAGGTTGAAATATATAGCTTAA
The DNA here is from genome assembly GCF_000699145.1 of Aptenodytes forsteri. NCBI lineage: Eukaryota > Metazoa > Chordata > Aves > Sphenisciformes > Spheniscidae > Aptenodytes > Aptenodytes forsteri. The sequence continues at coordinate 3,313,228 of NW_008795041.1, read as the reverse complement.
AGCATGATAAAACCCATAATGCCTTGTACAAGATGTGTGTTCAGATCACTTACCTCTCCTACTATCTCTTTTTATTTTATTGGGGTCTTCATAATCCCCCACCCAGTTATATTCTACTGGCATAGAAATAGGCCTTAGTTTCCCTGGAAACAGAGGAAAAAATTGAGATCATGCACCATAAGGCAGCATTAAACTAACATTCTTTAGAAGAAAGAACAAATTATGTGCTAAGCTGCTATTCTACAGGGTTGCTTATGAAAGAGGATCCAGCATCGCCTCTGAACAAGAGGTTAAGATAGGAGTTCTGTTTTCTTTAACAGACAAGAAGCAGCTAAGTATTTAATGGATTTTCTAAAGTTTAGAAAATAAATCCAGTGCCCTACAAAATCGTCAGTGGACTGACATTTGAGACTGACAAACGCATTCAAATTACTTTAGTTTTCACTGAACAATATCTATTTACTATTCTGGAAGCCCCTGGCACACACATGGAGAGAACTGTTTTAAAGCGTATGTGAATTGTTGGTAACAGAAATGTGTCCACATCATTAAAGTACCTTCACAAATAGCATCTTTGCTGGTGGGCTTAAAAGATCCATCAGTGACTGAGTAAGAAAGGAAGCTGAGAATCTCTACGTGTAATTTCTTTTGTAGCATTTCATCCACAGAAAGCAAAGCACATTACTATTGGTAAATTCAGTTTGATTTCAGACAGCAAGAGACAGAAAAGCTGAAGACTATTGTATCTTTTAAATTTGGATTTGGAAGCTGCTGAATTGATTTTAAAAATGCTGTGAACTATGATTTCTGCTGCTGTGAACTATGATTTCTGCTGAAGGATTCCACTAATATAGTTGGAAATTCAGTGGAAGTGTGCTATGCAACTTAGTGGGGTTACTTAAAGTGGTCTGAAGTTTTCAGCAAGTTAAATAGTACATTGAAATAAAACATAGAGTAGCATAGCATATGGCACAATACCTGGCAGACTGAAAACAAAATGTTTCCACAACAAGGTCAGCCCTCGCTCTTTTTTGAATTGATCTACTGGTCACAAAACCAAAAAGTGGGAAAATAATTTGTTTTTAAAAGTAGCAGAGCTTAAAGTAAAAACTTCAGAAGTCTTGTTAATTATTTTAGCAGAAAACCCCTACATAAAAGTGATCGGTCTTATTCCGCATTTTTGAGGTTAAATCCATGATACACTGAAAAAGAAAGATGTGTTTATAATGAAAACAAATATTCAAACATGTCTATCTACCTATTGAAGTATGGTATCCATGGGAAATACACCAATACCATGCAGGCAGCATAATGGTAAAAGGTTGTATTGTCTTTTTAAAAAAATGACAAAAAAAGGTGTATGTTCTGCACAGACCCCAGGATCAGGTCACAAATACATCATTGCTCAGGAAATGCAACATATATATTTAACTTTTTATTTATCATTTGTTTTACTATTTATGGACACATATTTAAGTCTGATTGAAGCCGGTGAGATTTGGAGCACGCAGATAAGAAATCATTTCCTGAGTGGGGATGTATTTGGCTCACGTTTACTTGATCACAAGTAACTTTCAACTGTTACTTTGTCTAGAAATACAACTTTCTCTTCTTTGTAAGGCTGAACTCACAGTATCTTACTGAAAGGACCTGCACACTTAAAGAGATCCAAAAGCTACAAAATCATGTGAAGTCTGATTGCTATCAAAAGCTATAGCCATAACAAATTTTCTACAAAATCTCTAGCTGTTCAAAGTGCATGTTTTTTGTATCTGGCAGTAAAACTGCAGTGACCAAATTTGTTTCTTTCCTTAAACTCAAGTTTCCTTTGCCTGCTACCTCTGCTAATCTCCTTCTTGTTAACCCCCACAGATTCCCTAACTCTCTTTTCCCTGGTGACTACACTCAGGAAAATTTCTTCCTTGGGATGTGAACAGAAGCTTTCCGAGGCCAATTAGCAACAATTATACAACAGCTGGAAGCCAGTAAGAGCATGAAAGAGAAATCTCTTTGTTAACATTGTCAAAAAATGTCAAAAGATTCCAATAAAGAAATTATAGAGGGCCCTATTAACCTCTCACAAAGGAGGCCTGAGAAATATTTTTAAAAAATTAACACCACCACATAATTAATGATGCTGAAAACAATTATTTCTCTAGGCCTTGGAACTCTGTTTGACCTTCTTTAATGGTTCACCATAAGCCAGAAGAGCGTTATTGTCATTTTCCAGATTTCTGTGAAATCCTAAGGTCATGCCTAGCCACAAATCTTATGCTAACAAATGCCATGTGGGAAACTTTAGAATATAATGCTGAAATGGTAATATTTTTAGAAAATACACTTAAATGAAAATGGACTTGATGGTGTGAATTCATTAAAAAAGAAGTGAGATCAAAAGTGAAAGGCTGTATAACAAATGTGTTAAATAATGACTGATTTTCAGTGCAGTCTTTGATCCATGTATTTATAACCCTTTCTGCTAACAGAAAAAAAGGCTAAAAAAGCTATCCTGTAACAAAATAACGGATTCAGCAGTCCTTGAAGAAGAAATGTGTTATTCTTCACTCTAGACCACCAGTATTAAGATTTAACATCTGGAGGAGAGAGTACGTCTCTGTTAATGGAACTGACTGCATCCACCAATTGTAATAGTTGAAATACTGCAATAATAAAATTGATATATCCGCTTTGAAAACTTAGCAGTTATTTTGTACACTATGGGCATGGTTAGAAAACACCTGAAAACACTTTGAAATCAAAAGGATACTGGGGATTTTGCAGCAGGATTGTGTAGTTGTGTAGAAAGGGTGCATTTTATGAAAATGCATCCTTCAATGTTGTGCAAGCACAACGTTCCAGGTCCTGAGGATACTTCATACAGCTCAAGCTCAATTTATATCAAGGTTCCCAGGTGATTTTGGAGCTTGGCTGCATGATGTACTAAATCTACACTTCCTCATAAATTAAGTCTATCTTCTTCTCAAAGGGATATGATGTCAGGATTACTGTAACAACTCCAACATAGAACTTGTGCTCAGTTTAAAAATTGAAATAACATAGCAAGCAGGGTGAAAAAATATTCAAGTGTGTGTTCAGCTAATATCATAGTATTCAAAATATCTTTCTTAAACATGAGATTTCCTCTTCATTTTCTTCTATATCCTAACAACTCTATGACTGCACAATTTTATACCTGGCAACAGAAAACCAATTCTCCCAGTCCAAAGCTGAAACGAGTTACAATACTAGCTAAAGGAAGTGTTCCAACAGATTCAAGGGAAAATAACCTGGAGCATAAAGGTTTGAGGAGCAAAATTCTCACCAGAAATGTAGGGTGAGAACGCAGAAACAGTAAGTCAAAATCCAAGATGTGGAAGTAACATGAACACACGTGTGTGTTTACATGCAAAATCCTTTCTTAGACAACATATAACCTCAAATAAAGAGGAACTGCTATATATAGAAAGTCATCACTTCCCATATAGGAAGTTACAGGACGTTAACACAGTATTACAAAAAAAAGCATACTATCATCAGTCATACTTCATTTCTGGGACTAAAGAAAAATTAAAGAGTTTTAGAGAGCAGCGCAGCATGAAAGCAGCATGTCATCTCTTGGTAAATCTGAAGTGGTTTTGATCTTTAAAACTATTATACCTAGGTACATTTTTCTAATGCTGAATTCCTAAACTTATGCAAGTCTTGCCCTTATACTGGGAGAACAACTCCGTCCTGTATTTTTAGTAAAAATATAGGGGCTTCTGCCAGGGTTTTTTTGATAAAATGATACTGAAGCATAATCTGGAAAATTAAGCTGATAACAAAATTATAGAACTTATATTCAGAAAAATAATCAATATAAAACTGGACTTGCCTTCCCTATCATAGTAAGTAATTCATTTTTTCTTGCACAGAATAAGCTCTTATGTTGAAATTGGACTAAAGTAGTACAGAATTCTTAGCAAAATCATAGCCACTGAAAATATTTTCATGCTTAAAAACAAAAGCAGATGCACAAAAATCCTAAAATCAACAAATGGTGATTATCCTTATTAGATCAATGCCATACCATATGTTGGTGTGCTCTCTCTCCTTCCAGGACCACTTGTTCTTCCTTTCTCATATTCATAGCAGTATAAAACTGCATCTTCTTCAACCACGTTAAAGCGTTTCCGATATTCCTGGTCAAGAAATGAGTTTGGAGATTCGGATCCTGTATGAACCGGCTTGCCCACTATATGTCTGCCAACATCATCACATGGGAGATTTCCCTTTTCATCCCTTTAGTAAACAAGAGAGGATTTTAATATATTGGGATAAGACAGATTTTTTTTTTTACTGTGAATATTTCAATAAACATGGGACTATGTCAGTATATCATACAAGCAGGAAATAGATGCCATCGACCAGCATCAGGATCACACATCATATATGCATATGTGTGCATGTATGTGCCAGTTATCTCACACATCTCTGCTTATTCAATTCTTTTACAGACTGTATCCATCTTACTGGTTTCTCTTGAAAAGAATCATAGAAATAAAGCTGACGTGCAGCTACTTTTTTTTTCTTGTTTTTTGGAATCTACCTAGCATTTTGTGATTTAGGGCAGAGAAATAATGTTGACCTTACTTTTTTATACTTGCATTTTTAAATACATCAGATGATAGTTTTAAGGCATGGCTATATGGCAAGCATGGACAAATTCAAACTGGTTCCTTACAAACTAACCCCAGAGCAAGAAGAACCAGGGACCGATGATGTGCAGACAATTGACATAGTCTTGCACGATCAATTCAGGCCTAGAAGTTGTATAGGCACATCCATGCAGTACCAAATAGGGTGCGTAGCACCTGATCATGAGCTGCTATGCCAGGACAGCAATGCATTCCAAGGCAGGCACTTCGCAGTTTGTGTACAGATCCCCAAGATGATTGCTTTTTCCTTCCCCGCACCCCCGCCCCACTTTCCGAAAATGCAAACTACTCAAAGGCATCAAACAAGAGAGCAAGCTGTGCCTGGAGTAGGAGCCCTCTCCTTGCACTAGATGAAGCAGGGCTCAGTAAACCTGCTGGTAGGACTGCGCCCGGAGATGGCTGCAAAAGACCTAATCAGACAGTAATTTTGGGCAGCAAAATGCATGGGAGGCAGCCAAGAGATAAGCTGGGGCCTCATGCCCTCGTTGGAGTGCTTCTGCCCCTCTGGACTGCCATGTGAGTTTCAAGCTGGCCAGCATGCTGACCCATACTTCCCTTGGCACCCTGAGACTCCATCTGAGGATGAAGCAAAGCCTCCTCGTGTGATCTAGGCAGTCATGGAGGATGAGAAAGGGCCATCCTGCCTTGGCTGTGACAGTGCAGCACCACAAACCTGCACTGACTACTACACTTGCTTTGCCAGTCTGCTTTCCCAGAGCAGGGATGGTGTTGGCTTAGCGAGGGGGGCTGGTGCAGCCCCACCGGGGCTATGAGCTCATCTCCAGTCACGGAAAGACTTTCTGTGGTGACAGTGCTGGGGGACCGCGGCAGGTAACATGATGGAGACTGACATAAAACAGCCATGTGCTAATCGGTGCTGCAGCTACTATCAGGGGCTGCCACAAAGAAGCCTCCGCGATAAGGAGGGCAGCCTGAGCTGGAGGGATCTTTACTGCGAGCATGGAGAGAAGTACAGAGCCACAAGGCAAACACCCTTTGCCACAGCCCTCTGGAGATGAGGGCTTCAGTTCTCACCCCCAAAGGTATTCGACAAATTTGAGCAGGCACTATCTTACGACCAGCACTTCAAAGTAACCGGCACACGGAAAGTGTCGGTCCCTCTTTCTCATGCCATCCGTGTGCAGTTATGTCGGCAGCTGTATTATCTGTGGGTATCGTCACCAAGGCGGCGTAGCTTCAGGGTTTTACAATTTACATCAAAATATCAAGTCTTTTACTCTATTCCAGTAACAAAAGGAGGGTTGGTTTGGTTGTTTTTTTTCCTTGGAACGGCAACAACAAACTGAGAAACAGATGCTGAACAGTTTGATAATACCCAATATAAAGACATGCTTAAATATAGTTAATCATGGACCAAAAAAAACTGATGAAATGACAAAACAAATTATTCAGAAACACTGTACACTATGTGACAGGTTTGTGAAATGAAGTATAGTCCATTAGGATTAAGCTGATAAAAAAAATTCAAATGTACATAGCTTAATCTCTCTGTAAGATTACAGCTTGTACTAATATGTATTATAAGATTTAATCAGAATTGGTCCAAACTACTGCATTCGCATCATGATTTAAGAAATGTTATTAATAAATAATCAAAATGCGTTTTGAAGATCTTGATTTCTAGAGCAGAACTAAAAAACTGCTAAGCAGTGAATATTCGCTAAAAATACCTCAAAAAAGGGGATGCACTTCTTATCAAATAGAAGTATTTTTGCGGTGGTAAACACGATCAGCAGCAGTACAAAGGCACTAGTTCTTTTAAGATAGTACAGTTTCAATTTCAGGAGCAACAGGTCTTTACTATATAACTACTGCATTCAAAGAGAAACCTAAGACTATGTTTTGGTTGGCGTTTGCAGCTTTTTTACATTAATGGGTTAGAATTAAATACTTGATTTTTTCTGTGGATTTTCTGAAAACCATGTCCTTAAAATATTTATAGACATAACAAAATACTGTTATCAGAGAGATAAAAGAGACATTCAATCCCTATGAAAAATTCAGGTGTCATGACTGACAATGTTTTTATTTAATTAGAAGAAAAAAAAAGTGAACTAGACTACGCATTCTGTTTGTCTCTTTGTCACTTTAAGACAGATACTAGACTAATTGCGTTAGCAGGTTCAACTGCATTATATGTGTCACATTTGAAATAAAATGGCAATAATTTTTTTTCAAGAAATAAAAACCAAGCCAGGTAACAGATGAGGCAGGAATGAGGAAGGAACATGGGACTCAGCTTACGGCTTCACAAAAGGCTTGTGACATCATCTAAATGATGAAGTGGAAAGTCACTCTTTTGCCCTGGAAGGTTTTTCATATCTCTGAAGAGTAAGAATTTATCATAGAATCGCAACTTCTCCTCCCCACTAGGCAATTTAATTTGCCATATACCTCACTCTTGGATAACCCCCAGGAAAGTCTTGTCAGTATCAGGTCATGCATCTTACTAATTGGTTAGAAGAGTTACTGATAAGAAAGTCTAAGAAAAACTCAGCTACAGGAAACTCAGGTACAAGAAACGACATGCTGCCCTTACAACCTTTCCAAGAATGTTAACTAAAAGAAAAGCAAGAAGTAATTTCAAAATACATTGACTGGACACATGATAGCCTGTGTCTAAGAATACGGAAGCTTTAAAAATACTGATTCCTCTTAAATGCATTCCTAGAACTCTGGGTAGCTACCTCCATATTATTTATAGGCCGTAATTCTCTCAGAATTTTAGGAAAGCAACATCTGTGTACGTTACGGAATTATACTGAATCATCTGAGGTCGTGTGAGGGTAGGGTGATGAATCTGCAAGGAGGATCTGCTCCTTTTCTGGCTCAGCAAGCCCAGAGACCTGGGAGAGATGGAAATGCCTGTTCCAGGTGGAAGGTCAGAGTAGCAGATATATTTACAAGGAACAGCATGGTCACTGCAGAATCAGGCAGAATGGCCACACTAAAATGCAATCCTGAAATTTGCTCTAACACTATCAAATCAAATATATCTAAAACAGGTTGGGGGATGAAGGGATTGAGAGCAGCCCTGCCGAGAAGGACTGGGGGGTACTGGTGGATGAAAAGCTGGGCATGAGCC
>NW_008795041.1:3282489-3304957 GCF_000699145.1 Aptenodytes forsteri | reverse complement strand
GCTGAGGGTGGTGAAACACTGGCAGAGGTTGCCCAGAGAGGTGGTGGATGCCCCATCCCTGGAAACATTCAAGGTCAGGTTGGACGGGGCTCTGAGCAACCTGATCTAGGAGAAGATGTCCCTGCCCACAGCAGGAGGGTTGGACTCGATGACCTTTAGAGGTCCCTTCCACCAAACTATTCTATGATTCTATGATTCTATGAAAAAACAAAACACTATGGCAGAATAAAACAGTGCTCTTTGTTGAAGTTGAAAGTTTCTTGCTTGTAGCTCAGCCTCCCTTGTTGCATCATGGTTATTAGGCAAGGGGACAGATACGAACTCTTGTCCTAGTTATAGATTCAGGGTTTCAGATAATTTTTGCTCTTCTGAAATAGGATGAGACTGTTACAGACAACAGATTATCCCATATTTGAGAAAATAGGGTACCGAACCTTCTTTTCTAAAGGCTACTGTCTGTTTTGCAGACAAGACACTGATTCAGATCATTGTGGATCCGATTCAGCATGTCTACCCTTAATAACTAGTTCACCTGCAAAATGTTAAGTCTTATCAGCCTAATCCCACAGGGCAGGCTGATAAACGGGTAGGAACAGAATGGTCAGTTACTTTACAATATTTTTTACATTGAATTGTACCTGAAATGATCTTTTTTACCTTGGAACATAAGGTTCTGTTGGAGGAGGGGGTATGTAGAGATCCTGAAGGGCAGAGCTGTCTCTTTTTGTAGGTGTGCTGATAGTACTGGATGGCGTAGCAACACTGCTTGTAGGACTTCTAGGAATAAGAGGCTGGTTCAAAAGAGAGAGAGAAATAATCAAGATTATCCTTATATATTATACATTTTTATTTGAAAAAGCTATAAACATTCTATAGTTCAGAAAGTTAAAGAAATAGTTAACAGTGGTAATGTGTTGTGTGCTTTTAAACTGACTGAAAAAACACTCATGCTAAGGATCTAGGAATGGACATGTATTGTGCTTATAAAATTGACTCCTCTGATTACATCTTTTTCCCTTTTGCACAGCACAACTATTGCCAATGCCCATAAAAACAGTAATCAGTACAGCCACTGGTGAAATCTTAATGAGTAAATAATGTACAGAATCCAGTGAATTCCTTAACTAAACTAACACTGTAAAGAAAAAGTCTAGTGTTTACAGTAAAAGGTGCATAAGTAGGCATTAAATTGAATGTCATCTCCCTCCATCTGCTCTACAGCTTAAGAATTAACTGTAAAAGCTTCAGTTTATGTCTGCAGATGCTGTAAAATCAGGTACTGCGTCCTCAGAGCACACACACTATGAGACAGAATAAACTGGAGATTATTATTATTATTCTTCACTCCCCTGGGCACGCTCCTCACAAAGTAACATTTACTGACAGGTAAATAAATTGTACACTCCTTGCAGAATAATCATGCATTCTAGCTATCATTCCAGTCCAAACAGGATCCTTCCTCTTAATCACATCTCTCTCTCTCTCTTGTGAATTAGGCACCCCTTTTTCTTCCTCAACTTAACTATCTTGGCTAGCTAAAAAATGACCAACCATTTGAAGAGTTTATTAAATCACTGTGGGGCTGGAAATTACAGCAAGGTTTTCTAACAGTCTCTATACAGATGCAGAAAAATGAAATGAGAAGAAAACTTTGATTGCTTTAGTCTACTTAATAACGTGTCTGCCTAATAACAAAAGCCTTATGTTGCTTGGCTTGTGTGATAGCTGAACTCAAGCAGAAGAAAAAGAAAAATGGCAAATCAGCAAGTACAACAGTATCTTCATATACCCTAAAATTAAACAAATGCTGAGTTTTGCTTTGAAAGAGTTCTTTCCCCTCCATCTTTTTGGAAGTGAACTCCTTGAAGAAAGAAGTGGTGGGATTAAAGAGAGTTCACTGTACATATAATTTCTGACCTAAATAACTACTGGAGGACACAAACATTCCAATATTGTATTGATGGCAGAGAGGCTCTAAATACTGACTGACTGGGTGCGTAGAAAGATCCTTCTGCCAGCACTATTAAGAATACTTTATGACAGACCAACAGGGCATTCCTGTGCAGAATAATCAGTTCTCATTTTCTAGATATTAACCTTGACACTGTAGCATTATGCCTATGCTGCAGAAAACCCCAAGAGTTCAACAGCAGGAACTTTTTCAAAATGTTGCCCTTTCATAAGCTAGCAATGAGCCATTCGAATTTATGCTTATCAAGCAAAGCCCCCATCATTGCGTTACTTTTTTCCAGTCTGTATGTAAGAATAATGCATGCCACCTAGGAAACCTCATCCTTTAGCCAGTTACTGCCTTGTTTTAGGAACAGAGCTGTGTTAGATGTTATTTATCTCAAACATAATAAAATGTATGCTTAAAATTTTTGTTAAAACTTTGCAAGTCCACCTTTAGAGCAACAGCTAAAAACTGACACAAGTTTTCTCTTTTTGAATGTTAGAAAACCATCTCCTGTAAACAGTGATACTGCTAAATTCTTCCCTTGCTCATTAGAGTTAACGTGAGTATTCTGTAGCCAGGCCAATGAAAGACTGCCAGTATTTACAGGAAGAGAGGGAGAAAGACATACACACAAAACCAGACAGGTAAAAGACTTTACAACCACTAAAAGAAGAAGACGACAGAAGTCTGCAAAAATAAGAATAAAGTTGGTGGCAAAATGGTAAAAAAACCAAAAAAACCCTCTTCCAGAGAAACAAAAATCTTATCTGTTAGATTTTCATCTGTGACAATGTAGCCATAGGTGGTTTTGAACCACTTACTAATACAACACTGGTTATTTCCTTTCTGATACCTTGCACTTCTATGACAAGTACACTTTGTGGCTTGCTGAGTAGCTTGTAGAATTAATTTTCATTGTAAGCCAAAAGAATTTTGTGACCTAGACCCTGTTTACACTTGTTAAGCCCAGGCTGTTGTTCATGGCTCATACTGGCAGGAGCACCGAGAGGAAGACAAGCTGGGTAGATGGATTTCTCTTCTCCACTTTGAGGAAGAAGACAGCTGTTTACTTTACCTGCATGAATAGGTAGGTAAGAGGAAAGGGGGCCCTAGAGACTATACTGGTGGCAATCAATAGGAGTTTATGGTTTATGTTACATACGGAAAATCACGCTCAAGCATAACAGTGATTTGGACTTACAACGGATTGATGAGCCTCTGGTGGTCCTGACCGGCTGCTGGAAGACTAGAGGACACAGGTAAAGAATTTCCCTTGTGTTACAGCCTGGAATACCTGGGCTTAACTGTTTAAATACTAATGATACGGACTTAATTTCTGAAAAAACAATTCTGCTGAAGCCTGAGGATTCTCTATTGGATAACTTCACACTTCACCAGTCCCTGCTAATACACAGCCCAGACATACAGGTCGGTTTGTCCTCCAGAACAGTTTGCTGGAAGATGCTGGAAATCAGTTGGGGTTTCTGCATCTTTGACAAATGCATATTTTCGTTCATCTTTTGGCTCGGCAAGGTGGTTAAAACAGTGAGTGCAATAGGAAGAAATGGTATTCAGTCTACCACAGAAAAACACAAGTTATCCAGCTACCTGAAGGTAAAAGGTTTCCCTCAAACTGTTCCCATGTCAGATATTTTCAGAGGTGAAATCACAGTGTAATTGGTGAGAATCTGAATGACTGTGGTATCTCACAGGATGGCAATGTAGCTACACCTTCCCCGGGCTCCCGGAGCTCCCAAGGGGATAGAAACTGTAATACAATCTAGTACAAGTGGAAGCACAGTCCTGTAGGATTGTCTCAAAACATACTAGGATGTCTCATATCTTTTCCATATTTGGGTGATATTGCCAAAGTCAAGTCTCCAGCTTATTTCCACAAAAACAGAAAAGCTGTGTAACTAGGAAAAAAGGGGAAATCCAAATTTAAAAATAGGTCACCACTTTTTTCTTTTTTAAATATATTTATCACCGCTTCACCAGTAAATCAGTAGCTCAGTAAGAACTGCTACACGGTAAAAAGCATTCAAATGTTCTCTCCTGGTAGTAGCTCAACACACTGAGAGCGTTGCTGTAACTTCTGCTGTAGGAGTTCAGCTTTCATTTTATAAAGAATTAAAAGTCTTCGGGCCCTCCTGGTTGAAAAGAGAGCCTTCAGAACATGGCCTGCAGGTATGGTGCATCTACACGGCATTTTGCATTGCAATTTAGAGAGACCTCAACCGTTCAGTTCAAGTCAATCTGTGCACCTGGCAAGTAAATCGGCTCATGTAGCTCTCCAGTTCAATGGCAGCCATTCAGTGGACCATATGCAGGCACACTGAACAGAAAAACACAAGGAACTCCTTTCAAGTATTTCTGAATTGGGTGCCTTGGAGATCAGTGTTATTATCACTGAGCTAATTCTCTTCCAAGGACTAGAGCTTTTTTCTGCTGCAGTCCCTTTTGGTAGGCTGGCCAGGGCAAGTGGGATTGCTGAAACAGCAATAAAACTACAAAGTTTTCAGGTCCAAAAATACTTGACCCATGGGAATAGCCTGACAGAGAAAGTTTAGAAGTTACATATTAAAACTGGAATAGCCTAAAAAATGTCCCACAAAAGACCCTGCATCAGTCTTAACCCACAATGACAGACACAAAATCCATATTTAAATATATTTTGGAGTACCGTTTCTCAAACAATTTGGATGCACCATCCTCCTTCAGGATCATTAGTCTTTATGGACCTTTTCCCAAATTGTCAGTTGGCCAGGGAACAGATAACCAACTGTCTTTACTTACAGCAGCTCAGTTTCACTAACACAGGGAAATAAGAAGTCCCTGTAAGTACTGACAGACAGCACATAGACACTTAACTCCCCTCTCCTCCAGAAGCTGCTCTGTCCCCAGTTAGCTCTGTCCTGCAGTCCCTACCTCCCTCTTGCTGCCAAGATCTATTGCTGCTTTTCCCACCCCCAACCCTGAAGGAACTGAGAGGGTGCCCCCAGTGAGTCAGCATATTATTTTTGCTTTGCTCTCTAAACAATTAGTGTAATTAATATTTGATATATACTATCTAAAATTCTTTTTAATGTTTTTTAAAACTCTTTGAACCTTTCATTAACTCCCTCGGAAGCTGCAATATATAGTTTGAGAAACATTGCTCCAGAAAAAGACACACAATTTTTACACATATAAGCAAAACCATTACAAAATTTTAAGTGGTAATATCTTTATACAGTATTTGCATCAGTAAACAGATTTTACTGCTAATATATTTTTCATATTGGATCAAGGTTATGACAATTTATTGACCAGAATGTTTCCAATAAAATAAACTTTTTATAAGACCAACCATGACATGAAGTAATGAAATACTACAACTAATTCATACTCTGTAGGAAAACCCAGTCAGAATCCATTTTAACAGTGCTGCAAAGAATGCCCAGTTCCCACGTAGTTAAAAGACAACTAAGCAACTGAAGAGCAAAGAAGTTAGTATTTTATTCAAATTTAATGATTAAAAAGTGTAAGTTCATTAATTCTAATAATAAACGATGAAAACAGAATATAGCATTGTCTCTAGATGAATGAAGGAGGCAATATAATCAAGTGAGGAAAAATACTAGATAAAAATAATAAAAGTAGCATTTTCTCTCAAACCAAGGACTCTGTTGTTATTGTTGCTGTTGCTTCTTACGAGGCTGAAAAGCTGAATATATCATAGCGGAGACATGATGCATATCATAGTGGAGATATGATGCATATCTAATCCAAAATAAAGTCTGTTTAAAAAACTACAGATACTGAGCTGTTGGCGATTTTATAACGGTACAATTTAATCACATACAAAACAGTACAGTGAACGATTTTAAATATACAAAAGGTGACATTTAAACAAGCTTGGTGAAGAGTATGAGAGGGTGTTTAAGAGGGGTCATAAGGTTTTTCTCCCAGGTCAACACACAAGATGTGGCTGGCAGCTGGACCTGCCCCCAACCTCACTGACATCAGTAAGAGCCTTTTCACTGATACCGGCAGCGCGTAGTCCAAATTGGCTGAAGCATGGCAACATGTTGCTCTACCACTCCTTTGCTGTATTATAAAGAAACTGGATGAAGAGTCTTCCACACTGTAATCAAGTCCAGTTTCTTTTGACTAATTAACAAAGCACTTTCCAGAAGGCAAAGGAGGACTTTGCAGCTAGCTTCTTGCTAGCGTGATGATAGCGACTTACAGAAGATTTCATATGCGCCGAGAATCTTCTCTATCGAACCTTCCACCCTTGTTCAAACAACGCTTCAGGAAGCCTCCCTTTGAAACCTCCCCAAAATAACACAAAGTGGAAAGGAGAAATAAAGCAGACAATCTAGAGTAGAGGATGTTTATTTAAGTTAGGTTTTGAACCAGACAAAAATTTGGAGAGTTCAAAGATAATTAAGTCACCTCTATGTCAAGTAAGAAAAACAAAAAAATTAAAGGTTAAACTTATTTGGTTTGTTCACCACATTCAGTAGCAGTCAGAAATACAAATATTGTAATCTGAAATGTCATTCTAGGCTTTCACACAATGGATCAGAGTATTAGAAAAAGTAACTGAAAGGCAAATTTAGTAAGATTTGTCTTGCAGGCATAACATCTTAATATTTATGGTACAATACCATATTAATGAATACCTTCAATTGCAAAGGCAACCACAAAATTCCCCAAGGCCACAGCTGCCTAATTCAAATGTTATAAAAGCAATAACGAAAAACACAGGCTGAAAATTCCCTTGACTTCATAAATTCTGACATGACTGCAGAATGTGTCAAGAGAGAACTTTGATTATCTGCAAGAAGTTAGATAATGATGGATATTAAAACAGACAATCATCAAGTGACTGAAAACAAAAAAACCCACCAAACAACCAGCACTTCCTTTAATGAGGACACAAGGGAAAAAAAAGGATGTTTTTCTTTCTGTACTGATCGACCTTACAGCTGGAATTAATGCACTTGTAAATACAAACTCATTATGTAATGGTGCATAGTTTAGCCATAGGATAATTGCATTATTTTACTGTACATCAAGCCGTTCGATATCAGTTTCAGGACTGCTACACAGGATGCATAGTTGTTCTTCTTCTTTCTTTCCCCTAACCTTTCATATTTATTCTAAGGATAAGAATATTTGTGAAAAGAATGAATATACCACGTTTCTGCTAAAAAGGAAAAAAAAAACCCAAAGAATTAATCAATAATTACGTAGACTGCATTTAACTTGTAATTCATGGCAAGACTGCGATGTGAAGGCAGAGCTGTTCAAAGTAAACCACTGAACATTCTGAGAAGTATCTATGCCAATTAGTAACCAGTTAATATCTGAATGATCTAAAAGCGTTTTCCACACTCAGAGACCACGAACGTTTGGCTGGCATACAGCTAATCTAGATCACTAACAGTGGACAGCAAGCTCTTAAAAATTTCGTTATCAGAATGCATAATTTAATTACCAGGATGCCCTGTCACTCACACACCAAACTGCTTGATACACGGGTAGTACCTGCATACTGCCTGAACTGGAAGACTTGTCTAGCACTTTCCCAACTTACAGGCATACTTAGTATCTCTCCATTAAGTCTAGTTTTTCATGTAGCTGCAAATGGCAAACTTCATGTTTGTACACACAATTATTGACTAAACAAGCAGAATGCAATTTACCAATAATGCCTCAACATTATCCAATTTCAGCTAAAATTAAGTTTTGAAGGTTCTCAATTAAAACATCCCAATGTAAATCTCAATGTAAATGTGTCTCGATTTAATTCACTGAAATATTTACCTTCTACATTCGCTGCAACAGCTGTTAAACATATTCATTTGTAGGGCGCGTACAAAAACTCGGTCTCTGCTTTTGTGTCAGTCTCCTTACATTAGGGCAAACTTCCACCTTCCCACCTCACTCACTTCAATTTGATTAGGATGTGACACCACATTTTTCCTCTGTTCAATCCATTTGAAGAACCAAAAAATCCACAGCAGCCAGTTTGCAGATCCTAATTCCCATTTTATCAGAATTTCATCCCCATATCTTATTCCAGAGTCTTTTGAATATTTTGCTTATATTTTGTACTTTAACAGAATTATTACTGAGTCATAATTTCCTTATAGTTTGTGTCTGTGGAATAATACCTATGGTTCAATTAACTCAGCTCTGGGATGACAGCACAGTTATAACATTCTCAATTATTCCATGACATCCTGATATAGGAAAACAAGTTATCATAATTTCCCCTGCTTCCAAAGGTGATGGAAATACTGAT
The DNA here is from genome assembly GCF_000699145.1 of Aptenodytes forsteri. Taxonomy (NCBI): domain Eukaryota; kingdom Metazoa; phylum Chordata; class Aves; order Sphenisciformes; family Spheniscidae; genus Aptenodytes; species Aptenodytes forsteri. The sequence goes on along the minus strand of NW_008795041.1, from coordinate 3,296,702 downwards.
TTCCTTATGTTTTTTTCCTATTGGCTATCACTTTCCCCCTCTCACACTACTTCCCAAGCTCCTATTAAAGAATAGCACCCTTACATGAATCAGGAACATACATAAGAAATTTCACAACAGCCATAGGGCAAATTGCAATTCCAAAACATACAGCTTTTCTGAAGATTTTTTTCAGAAATTTTTGAAGCACATTATGTTAAATAAACACTGTTTCTTCATATTTTTAATAGCTATAAAATTACACTGCACTCTGACTGCTTTCGCTGCTTGTTATTAATCAAACATACAGTACCGATTTCACACTTAGGCTACATTTAAAATTTAACATCATCTGACTGTAACATCTGTTCACCTCTGATCTGCATAAATTAACAACAGAAATCTCCACATTATGCATCTTCTGAAGTTTGTCTTCACTTTGCCCTGGAGCTTTCGACACTCAGTCTACTTAAGAAAACTGTTGCTTCTCACACTAAAATCACAAATTACAACAGACATACATATGCACACTTCACACATAAGTGTTGAATGAGGTTCTGGCCTTTTCCTGGTGTCATGCTTGATAAAATCAGAACAATAGCATCATGATACCAGAATTATATCTCTAATGTTTAACAGTATCTCTATTTGTACTCATATTAGCCTTAAAAATATTCGTATTTTCTATGCTCTCAGCAAAAAACCCACACCAAAACCACTACTCCCATTACCCGCCCCTCCCCCCCAAACCTGTAAGATTACAGAAAACCTCTATCTAGGGTCAGTCTCATCTTATCTAATACACATAATCTCCATTGGAGCTAGCTGTCCAGACTCCCTTTATCAACAAATTGAGAGAGAGAGGCATGCGCAGGGGCCAATTCAGCTCATTCTAAGGCAGATCAGTCTAAAATAGGCCAAGATGAATGAACCAGTAACTGTTATGTATGTCCACTGGCCAAAGGGAGTAAAAATGAGAAACCTGAATGATATGTAGATATGCACATAGCAGATACCTAAAGTTAGATCAGTTGAATTACACCCTAGTATCTATAAGGATGCTGAGATGTAAATCAGAGCCAAATAAAACACACTAAAAGATGACTGGATTTTTGCCTCTGGAAGTGAGTGTGGAGTTTCAAACAGGCCCACAACTTAAGCTCATGACTGCATTCACTGTAAAGGGACCACAGGAATCCTCGCTTTCCCACTGGACTTAGTTTAAATGGTGGAAATTGGTTTCTACCCAATTTCTTCCCACCCTTTTGGAGTAGCCTGTCTTGAATTAATTGCTTATTTGCTATTGTCTGCATCAATGGCCCATGTCAGAAACTTCTGTTGTGGGGTATTCAGTGCAATTATTCTACTGGCAAATGATAAAGTGAAGCAAAAAGAAATATTTATAAGAATGACCCAATTCACCCAAAGAAATACCAAACTCACCCAAAGAGGATTTAGACTGAAAGCATTTGACCCCATTTAGAGCAACGATGTGCATTTTTCATTTGTATTTATGTTCTCACTAAAGCTATGATAACAGTGCAGCCTTCAAGTATAGACATTCATACACTCATATCATGCATACAGATTTGCAATTTTATGTTCAGACGATAATAAGATATTTTTGGTTGAAAGTTTTTTGTCACAAGAGGATTTAGACTGAAAGCATTTGACCCCATTTAGAGCAACGATGTGCATTTTTCATTTGTATTTATGTTCTCACTAAAGCTATGATAACAGTGCAGCCTTCAAGTATAGACATTCATACACTCATATCATGCATACAGATTTGCAATTTTATGTTCAGACGATAATAAGATATTTTTGGTTGAAAGTTTTTTGTCACATGTCTAGTCAGTACTTTATATCTGAAAGACCAAGACATCTCAATCATTTAAAAACTTACTCAGTTTCAAAGACAGTGATGCATTTAACCATAATAAAATAATTTTTATATATATACACACATATTTGAAAGAAGTTCTTCATGGCATTAGTTCTTTTTATGCATCTCAATATTTTAAATGGCAAAGACCACAGCTACTGGCAGTTGCATTTCCATATCTCATTTTCCTTTTGCCCGAACTTTGCAGAAGTCTTTTCTCTCTCAAATGTACTTAATTTTAAATTAGACTTTTTATTGTGATAATAAAAATGTCCCAAATAATGCATTCTTTATGCAAAGAAAATAAATTTCTAAACATTGTTCTATCTGAACTGAATGAAAAAAGGGATTATTTGTCAGTTCCATCTGTTGGTTACATGCTTTCATCAGTCTGGACATAACTTTTATTTCCTAAGAGTAATCCATCACAGTGACATTTTATCCTAAAGTGAAACACGAAAGCTTTAATGAAATCATTCCATGGTTTTCAGCACATTGCAAGCTTACTAAAATTAAAGGCCCAGCCAGACATCCCGTGCTACACCTCCTTATGTACAAGAGTTCAATCTCAAGGACAACTCCAACACGAATACGACTTTATTTACATGAGGAAATTTTGATGGTCAAGTGGTTTATTGAATAAAATCACCTTATAAATTTTCCTATAACTCCATGATTGATCAAACTGAGAACTCAAGATCTTTTCCTCTCCTCTTTCTTTGAGGTTATACTGCACTGAGAGCTTAACAAGAAGTCAGACTAAAATTTACCAGTTTCTGAAGTATGCTTGTTTCCCCTTGGCTAGAAAAGTTACCTGGGACTACTCTTCTGCATTGTAAAACACTGGGACAATTACTTCTTAACTTTGAAAAGTTCTAATAACAGGTTTAATTTCAATTGAGCCTATGAGAACAAACTGCAGAGAAATCATTTCAGAAACAATTTTTCAAAGTATACAAGAGTAAATCCATATGCTGCTGAGATGAAGCACAATAAAGCATCACTGAGATAATCTATAGTTAAAATGATGGTGTATGACTTATGATTAAGCTTCATTACCTGCAGAGCAAGGGGCTTCCATCTCATATTTTTCAGTAAAGCTGGTGCTGAGGTAAGCATGCTCTGAGGTCGCTTTTTCAAAGTTAAGATAACACCACTCGGATCCTCTCGTAGTGCATTCACCAAATTTTTCAACTGCCACCCCACCTGGTAACCAGTAAAATCATTACAATAAAATTGAGGTACAGTATTCAATATGTAATGTTCCCTTTTTAAATAAGATTAGTAAAATAACATAATAGGAGTGTATATATATATATTAAAGGAGATTAACTCTAGAAATGTCAAAAATAAATTACTGCATAAAAATCACGTCAACTAAAATAATTATTATAATGCATTAAGATGGATATGCATCATTTCAGGTTTTAGAATTAATAACCTACTGTTACTCCACTTTAAATGCACAATTAAATCTCAAAGTGTTTTCAAGATAAGCTCTGGTACATAGACTTTAGAGACTAGAAGGTTAAAAAGCCCTGGCTTGTGCCCCAACAGTTCAATTCAAAACTGAGCGTTTTATACTCCATGGTTACTATTTAAAGTACACTAACCACATGTAGTCATGCTACTTCTACTCCTAGCAGCTTATGCAAGCACAAACCAGTTCAGGAAAATCTTCTACTCTTCACACTGCTATAAAAACAAAATCAGAATCACATGGGCTTTTTTTTAAATAGTACTTCTTTCATGATGATTTCAGAAACAAATACAGTAAATGAATGACAGAAATGTAGTCTAGCCACTACTTGAGTATTAGCCCGAAGTAAAATTTTCCTAATTGAATTACAGCATTTTGAAATATTCTAAAATTAAGAACTTGACTAACATGGAAAGCAACACGTCTTTATTTATAAACGCAGGATAGAACTTTCTGAATCATTTACTTCGCATTTTCGGAAAAAGTACTTCAAATATTAAAACAGTACAACTCATGACAATGGTTTTCAGTCTAAATAATGCCTGACCGCAAGTATCTATCTTGAAACGCTTTGATATTCAATTCCTGCATTTTCAAGTTTGGCACCTAGAATGGCAATACACAGAATCATACATCCCTTGAAAATCTTGGCTTGTAGACTTAGAAAGTGATTATTTCTGTAAACTTGACAGCTTTTCTACCTTTTTCTCTCTCTCCCCCCTAAACAAACAAGTAAATTTTCCTGATATTTAAAGGATCACAGTTACAAATATTTTCCTGCTTTCACAACTTGTACAAGAACAATGTTAAGAAGAAAATTATCCAATTGAGAAATGAAATTCTTACTGAAAAAACATCTAGAACTCCAAAGTGATAAGGTAACATCATTGTAAAAAGGTAACTTTATATCATGTCAATATATTTGAAAAAAATTAAATAGGCAATGTGAACAAAGAGAATGCAGATGTTCCTTATCATTGGTATAGTGCAATATGACACAAATATATATTTGTTACCTATGTTTAAGCAAGGCAATCACACGTAGGTTGTTGCTACTTATTTTTTACATTATTCCCTATTACACCGAAACTCACTTTGTTTGCTTAGTATCACTTATTTTAAGAGCTGATGCTCCTGTATGAGCATGCCACTTAAGCCAACACTAATGCTTACCAACAACCCTGAATCACAGACGTGGTTCAAACCTCACCACTCGTCCTCAGCTACTGTGAACCTACCTGTCCTCTTTTCACCACAGCAAAGTTCATTACATCCAGGATGCACTTCTACAGTAATATTATTGTAAACAAAGAAACAGGGTGTTGACAACATGCATCTTCATGGAATATTTTCCAGCTTCCACAGAAGACTTCCAAGCATGCCGGAATTCTTATTTTAGTTCAATGTACTAGGCATATGGCTATTATACTTTGAATAAAATGAAACATGAACGAAATCAACTTCAGCTCAATTCCCACATCCTGTTGAAGTCTCCATTTTGTTTCAACAGTATCTAAACCAAGTCTCTGTAAGTCCAAGTTTTGTGTTTTAATATTACGATTTTATAAAAGAATACCTTGCTATTTACAATACTGTTTTCCTACTTGGAGAGACTTCCACCACTGCTTAGAAACAATACATTCCCCATAGTTCCATAATGTCACCTTGGGCATATGCAAGGTTTCATTTGTTACCCAAAAGCAGGAATTAAAGGTCTACAGTTCATGTAAGGTATCTCTGTACGTAAGCTACTGTACACTTTAATTCCCTAATGTAACAACTGAAGACAGATTTCTGGAGAGGGATCCTTCTGCTGAATAAAGTAGCCTTTACAGGGAGCCTTGAGGAGAACATGGTGTGATCCTAGTTACGGAGTCAGGATGTAAAATTCTTGCCATTTAAGTTGGTAGGATGCTGCATGCAAAAGCTGTGCTTTAATGCCATCTGTTTCTCATTGAAATAGCCAGAGGAATATAAATAAAATTGGGGTTTTTTGGTTATGCTAGCAGTTTTAAAATTATTTTAAACGCACTTTCATACTTCGCAGAGAAAAACTGTATCATGTATTTCAACTACGTCTTACATTGCAATAAATGGGAGATTATCTAGTCTCTTTATGAGAGTTAGGGGGATTAAAGAAAAAAATCACTTCAAAGCACTAAATCTGATGTATTTAATTTAGAAGCTCATGAATATAAACAATTTAACTTAATTTTTCACAGGAAAATTCTGAGTTCACTACAAATTTCAAATTAAGTTCATCCTTTGCTTTTACTTAGTTTGACAGCAATTTTCTGGCTGTTCAGACAGTCTTTGGTTGCTTCTCATCTTTTGAACAGAAATCACTAAATTGGCCTAAGAGGAACAAGTCACATAAGAGGCTGTCAACAATAAATTGAAGGAAATTGATGTCCACGTAGGAGGTATGCTTTTCAGTTCCCACATAGTTTAGATCCCATCAGATCCCATCAGAATTCATATTGGCACAGACTAAACAGAAGTAATCTTATTTGAGGAGGTCAGGTTGGAAAGAGGAAAAGGAAGTGAATATATCTGGAACTGAAAACTGTTTTCCAGAAATCCACTTTAGTGACATGTAATCTACACTTTCTTTTAAGTGTGATTTGAACTTATTCTCTCTAATGTCTCCTTGGGATCCTCATTACCACCACAGCTACCAATTCTCAACTCCTAATCATCAAGTTTTTGGACAGAGCTTTCAAATCCCTACCATATCCTTTATTCTGCCCATGTAGTGCAAAAATGGACAGTAATAAGAAAGTTTCATTACTGGTTTGAAAATTTAATAGGTAAGTAAAAGGACTATATTAGCAGACAACTTTACTTACATTAAAACAACCCGAGCGATTCATTTTTAAATCAGTGCACTATACTGACCAGGTACCCATTTTTAAGGACCAAGCAAGTTACTGTTGCTTGCTTTAAAATAAACTTACATTGTTAAACCAAGTGTCATCAACAAGCTGTAGTCAGGAGAGGTCTCTTTAGTGGCAACCTAAGCCCAGTGTTGGGTTTTGCTGTGCAGCGCCTGAATCACTCCTGGCTGCCAGTGCAGCTCATGGCCGAGCACAGGGAGGGCCGAGGGCAGAGCAGGGCAGCCCCCGGGTCAGGCGCCATGCACAGGCACAATGCAGCCAGTCCCTGGGTAATACTGGGAGCCCCGGGGTGGGGGGGAAGTGTGCCCACTGCATGGGTGCAGGCCTGGGCACCCGAGGGAACATAGGGCACCTTATGGAAAGGTGGAGCGTGGAGTAGGACAGGCCACGGGGTTTTTTTTGGTGAGGAAGGAGGAGGACTATGGGCTCAAGGAGTAGCAAGGGAAGGTGAGCATGGCATGCAAAGATAGGGGAACTAGGGGAGGAGAGGAGAGGAGAGGAGAGGAGAGGAGAGGAGAGGAGAGGAGAGGAGAGGAGAGGAGAGGAGAGGAGAGGAGAGGCGGGGGGACGGGGGGGTGGTGGGGGGTGGCTAGAGGAGAGGAGAGGAGAGGAGAGGAGAGGAGAGGAGAGGAGAGGAGAGGAGAGGAGAGGGAGCACCACAGGGGTGGCCCGAGGGGTTGTGGTGAGTGGTTTCTGCCAAGGAGTTTACAGCACCTTTGCTGGAGGAGTCTACTGCCAAGGTAAAGGAGGGATAGACAGGGTAGCCCACATCCAAGCCACCTAAGGACCAATACCCCAAGGCCGAATGAACAGCGCTGCTGGGGGATGGCGCGAGAAGGGTCATCACCCTCCCAAAGGGGAGGGCAATGCTCTGTGCCAGAAGCGAGCCTGCAGGCAGGGTGCCTGTAACATCAGCATCAGGCCACCTCCAAATTTCTCATCTCATCCCGCCATTACATGCCCAGAGGTTGTGGCCAGGCTGGGAAGCCTCTCCAGCGTGCTCCAGAGACACTTGGGGCCACCCAGGTTGCTTCAGCAGGACAAGACAGGCACACGGGAGCCCTGCGCAGATGCACACAGCTCTGACATATCCTCCTCATCTCCCCTGCCTCTCCCCCTTGCCTCCCGCTGGCTTATCCACCACCTGGAATACCCCAGCACCCATTACCCGAAATAGCAGAAAGCTTTAGCAGGGGGTGCTGTTAGAGGTCTGCTCCCCCAGGCACCACCTGGGAAAAGAAGATGCCCCCAAGCAAGATGAGACATATTTTAAAAGACCCCAATGTTTCTTTGGCTTGCAGCAAGCACATCTGGATGACAATACTACAATGGCCTGAAATGGAACTTTTATTTTGAATTCCTATTCTAAATTGCCAAGAACGTTAACACTTTAAACTGTTATAAAGTTGCTCTTAAAGTAATGACCTTTTCTTCCCAGATGAATCTATTGCCCCCTTTATGGCAAGCTTGGGAAATTGGTAATACTCTTCCCTTTTTCTGAAAGTAAGCATGCCATTCATTGAATCTTTTTTTTTACACAGCTGCACCCATGACAGTATTCCCAAACTCCTGTGCTCATTAATGATTTCTGTGAGTACTGCTGTATGTTATGAGCCAGAGAGGAGCTCTGCAAAATATTAACATGCAGGCAGTTCAAATACAATTGGATGGACCTAAACCAAGTATTTTTAGGATGCTACAAGATCCAGTACTAAATAACCTACAGTCTGAAAAATCCAGCACATGTATCCCAAAGAAACTATGGAACAGCTGCATCATTTAAAAGCAGTGTGCAAATCTAAAACACACTAAAACTACATCATCTAGAGGGTGGGATTATAGTCAGATGATAAATAGAACAGAGTCCACATTTTTACAGGTGTATTCCTGTTCAAAGGGTCACCAGAGTCCCATGAAAGTTAATGAGAGATTTCTGCTTCCATGAAAAGAAAACTGTTTTTTTTTCCCCCAGTTACGGTAATTCTTTCCCAACTTGCAGATTTGTAAAAGGGAAGAGTAGTAATATCTTTACACTTTTGAAGGAAAAGTAATATCTTCCTGCTAAATATAACCTGCAAAGCCATGTGCTATTTTCCAGCTAAGCAAATATGCAAAAACCACTCTAGTGTTTAATTTTAAAAAGTTACTGGAATGGGGAGATAATCAAAATTCTCATTCTTTCAGTGTTGCCTGTTATAAGTGGCATGCAGCCAGAGCTCTTTGACTTATCAACCACTTCAAGCTTTTACTCATTTTTCAGCTAAAAAAATAGAATTTCTAGGAGGAAAGTGTATTCACCTTAAGAAATGGGTCTTTTTTTTAAGAACTTCCATATCTATCACCCATCTTGCATTTTATAAATAAAAATATGTGCATAAAAAACCCCACACAACACTGCACTTCAAATCACTGTCTATCAAACCTAGCACGCTGTTACGCAAGTCAGAGTCTGACAAGAAACTATCTGGCATCATGCTGTTAATTTAACAGATTGATTTCCATGAACACCGGCCAGAAATGAGGATGGTCAGCTGGCAGCCCTATGAAACAAATACGTTAGTAGCAAGCATCTCCTTCCTTTCCCCCAGCTGCAGATGCCTGAAAAGGCTAAAAAATAATGGAAGGCCATAGGTCTTCCGCCTCCAGAAAACATTATTGGGTGAGGAAACCACAGAAGGATGTTTACAACATGGACTACCACAGAGATGAAAGCTGTATCTGTCTGCAGTAGGAGAAGCAGTGGCAGGAGAGCAGCAGATGCCTTTCAGGGATTTATTCAGCTTCTTAAGCTAGCATGATAATGAACGTCCACGCTTACGTAACAGTTTTCTCCCAAAGAGGAGAGGTTAATAATATTGTGATTGCATATGCTGCAATTCTAGTTAAAGAGTATCTTGGCTATATTATTTAAATAAATGCAATTTTAATCCAATGTTAAAGTCAGTTCTGTGCATCCTTAGAATGGCACTGATCACATCGCACTGTATCGTTGTCCAAAGTCACCACAACACAGTCTGAATGTAAAGTACATTGAAGAAAATCACATCTTTTACTTGAGAAAATCCTGATGTTTCACTAAAACTTTTGCTTACTACCACCAAACTATGAAATAAGTAATTTTTATATGCATTTTTGGCTACGTAAACTAAAGCTCACAATTAAGAGACTTTCCCAATAATAAACTAAGTTAGGACCCAAATTGAGAGCTGAATACAGAAGTCACTGCCTCTCATTAAGCTGCTCTAATCACATTACCCCATCAGAAAACATATCTGATCCAGAGCATAACTTCTGACTGATTTTATTACCTTGCTCCTTTTAGGTATTGGCACAGCTCAGTTCCACCATAATTCAACAAACTTCACAAATGTTAGTAACATGACCACAGAGCACCTCAGTAATGGAGACAAGCATCTACTTTATCCGTGGGGGAACTGAATCTTGAATTATCCAGGGACACAGAATCAGTTCTGTATTGAAGCTTGGACACTGTTTAATAACAATGCTTACCTTTCACTTTTCACTGATACAATCAACCTTCAGTTCAGAGCTACCTCACTATTTTGCTTTTGAGTCATTGCTAGCAACATCCTAGAACAAATAAAGGAGTATATTTGTCGGGAGCAGCAGAGACTCCAACTTTATGGGTTTGATTATATCCTATTTTACAGATGTAAGGTCAGTGACTAGGTATAATTTTTGAGGAAAAAGGGTCTCATTTCCCCGTTTCAGGGTATGGATCTAAAAAATGGGGATGATTTCAGTTCGCTCAGTTTTGGTGTACCTCTGAAATTTGAAGCATCCTCCCTCACTTGGGTACCTGCTCTTCCCCACAGTGACTGGCTGCCTCCAGTGCCATGACTGTAAGGCATCGCTCTCTTCAACCAGGAGTACAGATAACCAGAACAGACAAGTACTGGCCATTTGGAGGGTTTTCATCCAGCCTTCCATCCACTTGTGGAATGTGGATCTCAGCATTATTTAGCCTCAGAGGGCTAAATAATAACTCAGTCTTTCAAATGCTAGAGGGGTGTCTCAAGCACCAAGACGTGCATAATTTCAGGTTAAAGGCCTTCCTGGAAGGCAAAGCACTGTGCTGACGGGAATACACAAGTACGAAGCCCAGTCATACAACAGGCAAGAAACCATCAGGTCCCTGCGCTGGGAGCAGGGAAATGACGGTTCTGGTCCCAATTCCCAGTGACCACTTTTTTGTGTAATATAAATGCAATACAAATTACACAAATACTGCAGGGAACAGGGTCTGAAAGCCACGTTGTGATGAGCAGGCCCTACCCCTTCTTCAGCAAGGGCACAGACATTAAACTATTATGAATAAAGGTGCTGCCACCAGAGCCCTCACTTGGCCTCATTTTCGGGAGCTTCCAGGGAATGTATGGAGAGCCCAGGTGCCCACCTCCATTTCAGTGGGGCTCCCAGCAAGAAACAGACCTCCACTGCCTGAGAAGAGACATTTCAGCATCGCTGGGTGGCCACAGGTAAGCGCTAAAGAAACCTAAGTTCTCATAAATGTCTAAGCAGGTGCAGAGAGTTGGTGGTAGGAGCTGAAGGCTCAGGCAGGATTTAGGCAGACTGGATCACACCCCAGTTTCTCATAGATTAAGCTGCAGTGTGGCTGTGGGTGGCCTCATCCTTCCTTGGGGGAAGGGAACAGCCAAGTTCTCCATATTTCACACGGCATAAGGAACGTGCTCCTTGGGAGTGACCCTGCAGTATTAACCCACCACAGCCACGTTTGCCTTACAGTAACTCATTTGTGCTGCTGTATGCTTACATCTCACAATGGGAATTTGAGGCATGTGTGTGTGTGCATTGCATATTCTCATATTTAAATTCCCACAATGGTTGTCCTGGAATTAAAATAAGAAATATATATAAACATACGTGCCTACACACATATATAAATAATTTTGTTTCAGATTAAATTTACATTATCACAACTTAATATTTTAGAACGATTTCAGTGAGTCAGTAATTCCAACAGTCTTTGACCCCCCCTCTTTTCAATGTATAAATAAAGTTCCTGAGATCGCCAGCTGCCCTACAGCTAAATAGTGCTCCTATCCTTGAAACAGATGTTTCTTGAGACTGAATTCATATAGTGAAACTAAATTAACATGTGTACAGAGAAATTGTAAAACAAATCCTTAAAGGTCACTAATAACCAAGCAAACTGAAAAAAAAAGCCTTATATATAAACATACGTGCCTACACACGTATATAAATAATTTTGTTTCAGATTAAATTTACATTATCACAACTTAATATTTTAGAACGATTTCAGTGAGTCAGTAATTCCAACAGTCTTTGACCCCCCCTCTTTTCAATGTATAAATAAAGTTCCTGAGATCGCCAGCTGCCCTACAGCTAAATAGTGCTCCTATCCTTGAAACAGATGTTTCTTGAGACTGAATTCATATAGTGAAACTAAATTAACATGTGTACAGAGAAATTGTAAAACAAATCCTTAAAGGTCACTAATAACCAAGCAAACTGAAAAAAAAAAAAGCCTTTAACTGAGCTGAAAACTTACATAGCATTGCTTAGCTAAAGGAAGGACAGGGATAGGGAGTTAAAAGAAATTGTCATAACAAAGCTGTAATTATTTAGCCATGAAAGTTCTTTTCTTTTTTTGTTCCATTTTACTGCTATTAAAATAATCAGCCATAGACTATGTACAGCATTCAAGCCACTGAGGTGTTCTAAGCCAGTACTGAGGGTTTTTTAAATAAAAATTTACATATTCAGAGTACATCTACTCAAATCAGGCATAGAATTTCCCTGCTTTAATTTTTCCTCCCTCATGACACAGCGTTAACTTGCTTTTCTTACTGTTTTGATCTACTTTTACAACAACTATCACCATCTTACACTTCCTTACAATTACCTCCTAACTTCATTAGACTAAGGTAATGAATTATGCAACAGAAGACCAGGCTGGAATCTGAAGAGCAGCTGTGTAATTTACACAGCTGCTACCTAAACAAAGCACAGAGGTATTCGAAACCATTGAATCCTAACTCATATGTGGTCTAGGCTGTGCACAATTGTAGTATCAGCCAATTAATTTGCACAACTTTGAAGACATCTCTCCTTACCTTTCATCTCCTTTTCTACAGTGTACTTCAATTTTCAGCAATCTCAGTTAAAAGGAAGATTATTACCAGCAGAGTAATTCCTGCCTTCCTTTCCAAATACACATACCTGAACATACACTACCAGTAAACCTTTTAACCTGTTCTTATGAGACAAAAGGAGTAATATAATCTGTATTCTGTTCTATAGGCATCAACATGGTTAACAATAGAAAACTCCAATTCATAGAATCATAGAATCGTTTAGGTTGGAAAAGACCTTTAACTTCATTGAGTCCTAACACAGACTTCATCATTAACCTAACACTGCCATGTCCACCACTAAACCATGTCCCTAAGCACCACATCTACACGTCTTTCAAATACCTCCAGGGACGGGGACTCAACCACTTCCCTGGGCAGACTGTTCCAATGCTTGACAACCCTTCCGGTGAAGAAAGTTTTCCTCATGTCCAATCTAAACCTCCCCTGGCACAACCTGAGGCCGTTTCCTCTCGTCCTATCCCTTGTTACGTGGGAGAAGAGACCGACACCCACCTCGCTACAACCCCCTTTCAGGTAGTTGTAGAGCGCGATAAGGTCTCCCCTCAGCCTCCTTTTCTCCAGGCTAAACAACCCCAGTGCCCTCAGCCGCTCCTCATAACACTTGTTCTCTAAACCCTTCACCAGCTTCGTTGCCCTTCTCTGGACACGCTCCAGCACCTCAATATCCTTCTTGTAGTGAGGGGCCCAAAACTGAACACAGAATTCAAGGTGCAGCCTCACCAGTTCTAATTCTACTTATTATCTGCTACCTGGGCATAAAACATATGCTCTAATCATATATTTCATACATCAGAGTCTAGGAAATTTTGAAAGAATTATTTTAACTGCAGAATTTACACTATTCTCACTATCAAGAACACATTGTTAACATTGTAATTTAAATTGCCTGCAAATAAAAATTGTACCAAGATTAGTAGACAATAGCAACTACTATGAGAGTATGAACATAATTCTTATCAGGAATATATGCATGAAGTGTTTAGCAGCACATTGTCATTCAGTATTTCTGTTGGAAATATTAATATCATTTACAGCACCTCTTAGAGGGCTTTTTTTTAATAGAAACACTATCATATGGGAAGAAAACCAAAGCATAGAACAACTGTACAAAATAAATTAATTAAAATGCATAGTCGCCCAGCAAGTTCTGCGCAGAAAGATGAATTTAACAATTAGACCACAAGAACACTCCACAAAATACTGCAGCCATTCTTAGCAGATACATCCTCAGGACTGTGGTTGTAAGTATAGCTTGTATAAAAATACTTGATTCGGCTACAGACTCACTAACTCAGCTATTGCCAGTGGTGAAACTATGAAGGCCTATCAGTAACATCTATACAAAAAGTCAACTGGTACTGCAGCAGAATTCTTACTACAATTACACTGCTTCTAACAGAGACACTGATGCCTTCAAAGTCAGCCCAGGTGCATATTCCCAAACTGTAGTCAGTGCCGTACAGACCAGTCTATGTCATCAATTACAAAAGAACGCCTTTTTTTCCAAAGAAAAATAATGGAAAAACTCAATAGTCTGCTGAATGGTTATTGATATATGTTCATCTAATCACATGAGTAAATTACCAGGACTCAATAATAATAGAGTTGCACATTCTGGGGTGTCCTGGTTCCAGCTGGGATAGAGTTAATTTTCCTCCTAGTAGCTGGCATAGTGCTGTGTTTTGGATTTAGCATAAGAATAATGTGATAAGACACCCACGTTTTAGTTGTTGCTGAGCAGTGCTTATACTAAGTCAAGGACTCTTCAGCTTCCCATGCTCTGCCAGCAAGGAGGTGCACAAGAAGCTGGG
>NW_008795041.1:3252906-3282213 GCF_000699145.1 Aptenodytes forsteri | reverse complement strand
TTTCTTACTTTTGCCCTTCCAATTCTCTCTGTCATCCCAACTGGGGGCGGGGAGGGTGAGCGAGCGGCTGTGTGGTGCTTGGTTGCCGACTGGGGTTAAACCATGACATGGGGTACAGCCAGGACAGAAAGAAATCTATGTTTTTGAGTGAGCTGTGGGATACAGCAAATGGTGACAGGTGACCAAGACTGCAATCAGCTGGCAGAGAATACTTCTAGAAATACGGTGTATGGCCACTGAACCCACATCGCAGTTGTATGAGAGGATGGGCATCTCCTGTTGCACCAATTTCTTCTATTACTTCCCCAAAGGTCTCCTATAGTAATCTGAGCCTCTCGGAGCTTGACCGTTACACAGGTCCATCAATAGTGTACCAATCCCACAGATGAGGCTTAACATGCTCAGTAGATATTCTTCAAGTACTGTAGTGCACCGTAACTGCAGCAGAGGGTCGGGATCAGGTGCTCTGTAGTGGGATGTTGGTGCCCAGGTCACAGGACCAAACCTGCCACTCACAAAAGCTGAGGGAGTAAGGAGCAATTTCCACAACCACTTGTGACTTATGAGTGACCCTGCCAGTGTTCCCTTTCCATTTTGGGGCACAGTCAACCGGGTTTAATGCTTTCAGCTAAGCCAAGCAGGTTGACTTTAAAGTAAGGTAGAAGCACTCATATAGTTCAGCTCTGTTATCACCTAGGAGACAGGTAGCTGCTGAAAGGCAGCACAGTGTGGCTTTCTGCTGCAACTGAACTAATTCCACTGGCTGGTGACACAGGTGTGTAGTTAATGTGAAAATTTCATGTGGAATGAACAAAGGGAAATTATTTAAAGTTTGGCAGAAACATGAAGCAGCGTGGGCTGGCCAAGCTTATGCTGCTCTGTCTAACGCAAATGTGACAATGACTTGTTTGTTAGCTGATTTGTTGTGCCAGAGTTAGAAGTGCAAGTGGATGTCCACCCTGACACAGCATGCTATTTACATAAAAATGAGCCTGTGCTCATCAAAGTGGTGTGTGTTTCACACATCAACTTTGAACAAGCCCCAGGGATCAATGGAAAACAGATTCCATGGACAAGACCATCCAGCATTTGTGCTGCAGAAATGGCAGGAGTCCTTGCCCATTCAAACTCCGAACTCCAAATCCGAGTGGGGCAGTTCTCAAAGCAGAGATACTCTATCCGTGGAGCTGCTGCCAATGACCTCCATTAATTTTATTTTCCCAAATATTTACTTCATTTGAAAAAAATTTGTGGAAAACTAAAATGAAATCTATCTACATACACACACATGCGCACTTTCCTAACTCCTTATAAGACTGACTCCTACCTCCTCTTCAGAGTACCTGAGAATCCTTTCTCCCTGGAGAATATTTCTTGGAAAGCACAACATAATTCATCTGCATTTGTCAAATTTGTCAAATTGTTTCTCTTTTTCATATAAACTCATGTAAAAACATTTGCACTCACCATGGAGAAACAAAAGATCATCTTCCCTCACACATTTCATTTCTGCAATATCACACTTCCCTGACATATGGGGTATAAAATAATATATTTCTGTGTGTATTTGCACATCTGTGTAGAAAAGAGATCATAAATAACACCATATAATCTCAACACAAATTCCATGCTAAAGGGAATTGCAAATTCACAAAAAGGTTTTTGCTGTTGAGAGGATCATGACAATTAAGTTCCTTTATCAGTATTACGCAATACTTATGGAGACTGTAAAGAAAGAATAAAGAATTAAACTAAAATTCTGAGAGGGAATTTGGAGGACAGACTACATTTGCCAAAATCAAAGTACGGTCCTCATATCCTGACAAACCACAGAGAGTTCAGGACTGAGCCCTGCAGGGAACTAGGTTACTTCCATAGACTTCCATTAACACTTCTGAGTAGACCTAAAAAGCTTTTAGATGTAAATCCCACCTACCTTTCAATTTAAATATTCATGTTAACATTTATCAAACCATTATAAATAGAGGAAGCCCAAGGATTTGGAAAGGATTAAAATCATCATTTGGGAGCTATTACTCTGTTTCCTCTTCCATAAAAGCACATGCATGACAGTAACAGAAGGAAGCTGAGCGCGGGGCATATTTCTTTTGACCTTTTATGATCTTGCTGCACTGTTTCGTTGTTCAAGTCAAGCATGATAATACAATAAAAGTATTATTTTAAATGAAATATATTGTTAGTAGAAGTTGTTGTATAAGGTGTCAAACATCTAACGTCAAAATCTTGGACTGACACTGCTGTCCCCTCCCTTACACTCTTCCAGCCCACTTCCACTGAGCGTCTTTAGAAATACCGTTTCCTTCAAAGCCAAGTTAATAAGGCCTTAAATGAAATATCTGTGTTCAAAAAACCTAGCTTGGATCTGAAACAGATCCTGCTAAACTGACATAAAAGAAACTGAAAAACTGAATAAACAAATATTTGCAACATCATTTTTCTACTTATAGGTGTTTTGTTTTGTTTTTCCCAAAATAAGAAGACATCCACTGCAAACTCCGTTTTGGATGCATACAGTCCAGAGATTCATGTGCACCCCAAGTTCAGCATTTCCTATCAGCTGGAATTTGCCAGCTCCCCACAAACCCTGAGAGGTTCTGTGGAAGTTGAACTCTTCTCACCAATTGTACAGTGAATCTTAAAAACCTGTTCCTTACTTTTTCTAAGCAAAGATTAAGTTAGGGTAAGGATCTAGAAAGGTATCATACCCTTCTTAAGTGTCTACCCTTGCAGAAAAGCAAGGTACTGTCTTGTAAATGTATCCATCGTGTTTCAGAGGATTTTTAGCAAAATCTCCTCAAAATTTTTGTATTATAAATACAAAAAGAAGTCCAGCAACTAACTTCTGTGGACTTGGCTTGGCCCACAAGAGCCCACAGGAGTTTCCACAGTAAGGAACATGCCATATAAAAGCGAGGTGTTATCTACATACTACATGATTCCAAAAAATCCAATTTCAACTGTAACTAATAGGTGTTAAAGACGTTAAACATACCAGCTTCTACATGAAACAGATCAATAACTGACCATATTCGCCTATTTTGCCAAATTAAACATATTTTTTCCGTCATCTATATTTACATATGTTCTGATGAGTTTTAGCTAACAAATGCAAATTTTGGGAATCCACATGTCTATCACATGTCATATCATACTTGTATTAAATCCGTAAGTCATATCATACTTCTATTACAAGTATATGCAATGTGCCAAAAATGCCTCCAAAATAAAGAAGCTATGCACAGGAGATTACACAAGAACAGCCTGCTATTCAAGAATCCTACATCATCCTGAGTCTACACCATCCTGTTTTCTGCTTGGAGTATTTTCTCTACAGCTTTATCACTCATGCAACCAGAAAGAACAGTAATAATTCATATAAGCAATAATACCGTTTCCTGCACTCTCAGTTGGTTAAAAGGAGGACTATCTTGAGGCAAAATACACTCTTGAATTATATATGGGCAGAAACATAAGCACTGCAGTACAGTGCAAATTCTGAATCGCCTGAACGACTTTTTTTTGTTTACATTGGAAATATTTTAAACAGACAGGCTTTTAGAGCTGATTAAGGATGGAATTTACAGAGAAGTTTAAGGGAAGACAGTGCCTAAAACCTTTGAGTTTTAATGGGGGAGTCATGCCTCAGTTACAGAACTATTTTAAAAAAATTCTATTCTGTAAGGCAAAACTGACACAGAAGATTCACATAGCTATCTAACCTCAATAAACCACAATTTAAAGGACAATTTTCTGAACACTAACATTTCACTGACTTTAGGCTTAATCTTATTATTTTTTTATTTCAAAAATTCAGAAGATATTTACATTCCAGACATCCTGCCAGCAACAAGTGAAATACATCCTGTTACACGTTTTCCATCAACATAGCATAAGATCAGGGCAATCACTTGAAATCCTTTGATTTCACTGCCAAACAAAATACTATGAAGATTAAGCATCACTACAAGCAAACAGAGGATGTCAATAGAGAATTTAAAACTATTTGACACCCAGTATTAGGACATGTATAATAAAATTCAATATAAGTCACTTAACTATTCTCCTACTTTGTCATGCTGCTTATTTGAAAGCCAGTGGGCTTTCTGAAAGAACAGCCTTTTCATAATTATTAAAATGTGATTCCTATAAAAAGTGTTAGCTAACAAGTTGGATTTTTAAAATAATTGTGTGGAATTTCTCTTCCCCATATTTATATTCATTCTTTGAAAGATATAGTACTGAAAGCCAGAGATTAACTTCATTTTGACAAACAGAATACACTGAAATAATTGAAAATACAGAAGAAAAAAAGTTTTAACTCTAAAATAAATTTAAATTTAAAGTTAGATTTTTTTTAAGATTTTCATTCTCCAGTTACAAGACAGCACCTAAACAACAGTTACATGTGAACAACACTTCCCTACAGTTTTAGAGTTCATTTTTCTACTTATAGGTGTTTTGTTTTGTTTTTCCCAAAATAAGAAGACATCCACTGCAAACTCCGTTTTGGATGCATACAGTCCAGAGATTCATGTGCACCCCAAGTTCAGCATTTCCTATCAGCTGGAATTTGCCAGCTCCCCACAAACCCTGAGAGGTTCTGTGGAAGTTGAACTCTTCTCACCAATTGTACAGTGAATCTTAAAAACCTGTTCCTTACTTTTTCTAAGCAAAGATTAAGTTAGGGTAAGGATCTAGAAAGGTATCATACCCTTCTTAAGTGTCTACCCTTGCAGAAAAGCAAGGTACTGTCTTGTAAATGTATCCATCGTGTTTCAGAGGATTTTTAGCAAAATCTCCTCAAAATTTTTGTATTATAAATACAAAAAGAAGTCCAGCAACTAACTTCTGTGGACTTGGCTTGGCCCACAAGAGCCCACAGGAGTTTCCACAGTAAGGAACATGCCATATAAAAGCGAGGTGTTATCTACATACTACATGATTCCAAAAAATCCAATTTCAACTGTAACTAATAGGTGTTAAAGACGTTAAACATACCAGCTTCTACATGAAACAGATCAATAACTGACCATATTCGCCTATTTTGCCAAATTAAACATATTTTTTCCGTCATCTATATTTACATATGTTCTGATGAGTTTTAGCTAACAAATGCAAATTTTGGGAATCCACATGTCTATCACATGTCATATCATACTTGTATTAAATCCGTAAGTCATATCATACTTCTATTACAAGTATATGCAATGTGCCAAAAATGCCTCCAAAATAAAGAAGCTATGCACAGGAGATTACACAAGAACAGCCTGCTATTCAAGAATCCTACATCATCCTGAGTCTATACCATCCTGTTTTCTGCTTGGAGTATTTTCTCTACAGCTTTATCACTCATGCAACCAGAAAGAACAGTAATAATTCATATAAGCAATAATACCGTTTCCTGCACTCTCAGTTGGTTAAAAGGAGGACTATCTTGAGGCAAAATACACTCTTGAATTATATATGGGCAGAAACATAAGCACTGCAGTACAGTGCAAATTCTGAATCGCCTGAACGACTTTTTTTTGTTTACATTGGAAATATTTTAAACAGACAGGCTTTTAGAGGAGATTAAGGATGGAATTTACAGAGAAGTTTAAGGGAAGACAGTGCCTAAAACCTTTGAGTTTTAATGGGGGAGTCATGCCTCAGTTACAGAACTATTTTAAAAAAATTCTATTCTGTAAGGCAAAACTGACACAGAAGATTCACATAGCTATCTAACCTCAATAAACCACAATTTAAAGGACAATTTTCTGAACACTAACATTTCACTGACTTTAGGCTTAATCTTATTATTTTTTTATTTCAAAAATTCAGAAGATATTTACATTCCAGACATCCTGCCAGCAACAAGTGAAATACATCCTGTTACACGTTTTCCATCAACATAGCATAAGATCAGGGCAATCACTTGAAATCCTTTGATTTCACTGCCAAACAAAATACTATGAAGATTAAGCATCACTACAAGCAAACAGAGGATGTCAATAGAGAATTTAAAACTATTTGACACCCAGTATTAGGACATGTATAATAAAATTCAATATAAGTCACTTAACTATTCTCCTACTTTGTCATGCTGCTTATTTGAAAGCCAGTGGGCTTTCTGAAAGAACAGCCTTTTCATAATTATTAAAATGTGATTCCTATAAAAAGTGTTAGCTAACAAGTTGGATTTTTAAAATAATTGTGTGGAATTTCTCTTCCCCATATTTATATTCATTCTTTGAAAGATATAGTACTGAAAGCCAGAGATTAACTTCATTTTGACAAACAGAATACACTGAAATAATTGAAGAAAATACAGAAATAAAGTTTTAACTCTAAAATAAATTTAAATTTAAAGTTAGATTTTTTTTAAGATTTTCATTCTCCAGTTACAAGACAGCACCTAAACACCAGTTACATGTGAACAACACTTCCCTACAGTTTTAGAGTTACATCTTTAAAAAATTTAGTCATAGTTCTTTCTACAGTCAATATGAGTGATAATGTATGACAAGTTACAAGGAGCAAGCTGAAAAACAGATCTTGTGTTTTCAACTGCTGAGCAGTATATGAAGTGTGAAAAAATTCAATAAACAGAAAAGACAAAATGTAGTATCTTCAGAATTCTTTATCTAAGTAAGAATCACTGTAAATAAGAATACCTCTTCTCCCCAGAAAAACAGATTCCTAGAACTGAACAGTAAACTCCTTATGACAGGGACCAGAGTACAAAAGGACTGACTTAGGTTCTTGCCAAAAGAAATAGAAAGATAAAAAAATGCAGCAATACCTATAGAAAAGATCGAATATTTGGGCTCTACAAATTGGAAAGTGAATGAAGTGCACATTTGTAAAGGTAACATGGGAGGTGCTATCACATTTCAAAGAGAATGCTAGCTGACTCTCGTTGTGGAAAGGCAACATTAAAATACAAGGAGGTTACTTGTATACAATATCAAAGATGCCAATTATTTTAATTATATTGTTTATACAACAAAGCAAGAGCATATGTAAATGTGTGATTTAGTCTATTACTATACATATCCTCTACACTAAATGTTACTGCTGGAAAATTAAATTGTTTGTCTTAGCTCCCTACGGTCCTTTTTCCCAGAACTACAATCAACTCTTTTTTCTGTACATCTCAAAAGACCTAGCTTCACTGATGCAAAAGCCAAAACACCCAAATCCTACATTCAAAATTCCATCCAACTAGGTAAGAAAGCTCATCTTAAGGCTTGTCAAAAGGTTTTTATTATCAGTGTTAGGAGTAAGAATCTGATCTTTCCATCAAATAAATGCAGTGCAGATGTGCCAATAAAACTAGAATAAATACTTAGTTGGTCGGAAATCTTCAAGTTGACAAGGCAACTTTGCTATATAGCACCATCAGAATTTGTTGGAAAAACTAGCTAGTATAAGGACTGAATGCTTGTTGATGTGCTTCTTCAGATGTGTATACATTTTGATAGCCAAAACAATAACGTTCTAAAATGTTTTTCATATTAAATTGATGTCATAAGCTTTCTTAGTGCAGAAAAATAAAGAAATTAGTCATCAACTGTACATGTAAGTAATCATGGGATACAATACTTATAAAGAATCTATATGGCCAAAAAAAGTATTAAAATTCACCCTGATCTGCTTAGGTTTATCAAATTACATTGCATAGCTCCAAAGATAGCTTCTCATCAGTTAAGTTCCACGTATGTACAGTATATTTGATATCAAACTTAGCTGGAGGGTATACTGAAATATTACACTAATTTGTGCAGAGGACCTGACATGATGAACAATGGCCTAAAGCTAGAAGTGGAACCCCATGGGGAATGACAAAACACACTTTTAACAAACAACTGCTGTATTAATAATGGTGACCTAGGGTATTTTTTTGTCAGTTAAATTGCTTGCAAGGGCACATGCAATTAATACCATATATTGACTTTCACTACTCTTAAGAAACCTTATACTTTGGAAAAAGAATAGTTGCTTTCTATACTGACAGTCTGCTCTTTTCTCTTACCAAGCCTTACCTTAGAAAAGGTAATTTTATTTTAACAGTTCACCAATCCTAAATAAAATCACCAGGAACTAACATGCATCTGTTCACACAAAGAGCAATTTGCATGGTATTAGTTTTCTTGCCTATCATATCTGAAAGATTTGTTTCATCTTAACCTTCCAAGTTCAAAAATCTGTATTTAAATTAAGCTAAACACCCTAGGCACACTATGGGAATTTTACGTGCTTTTGTTCTCGAAAACCATGTTCTACACATTCCAGTAGGTTTGGAAAGTAGTAAGTTTTCCAGCTTCCAGGAAGTAACCTTGATCTTAAACCCACAAGGGCACAACAGTTCCAACTCCCTGCATCCCTTCAACCCAAACCTTCTACTACACTAAAACCAACTGTTCATTAATAGAGCATGGGTAAGCAGAAAACACCCTAACATATCTCCCAAGCCACAGCTATTTAGCCTAACTTGATACCTCCAGTGATACTCAGAGGATCGGGGCTTAACTTAAGAACTTAAGAACTATGCGGTTTCAGAAGAGAAAAGGAAAATTTAGATGTTAGAATAAATACTGATTTATAAAAACACATTTTTCTACACATTTCTTCTCTACACATGCTGATGTGCCATGGCACCTCTATCTCCAATTGACACAGAACATAGTTATACATACCACAGTTTGGTGGTTAACTTGAATCACTTCATCCCCAGCATGGATTTTCTTGCACCGATCTGCAGGTGACTGAATTTAAAATAAAAGAGATGATAAAGAATACAGTTCTTACTGGTCATCATCTCTCTCTCAGCAGTATGATTGCTAAGTTGTGTAAATCAGGTTAGATTGATAATGACATTCTACTGTGGAATAAAGAATTAAAGAAATATTTAGTAAATCAATTCATTGTTGTTGGAGAAAAATAATCTGTACTATTGTACACAATACAATCAAATGTTAAGAAAAGTATGAATATTTTTTTATTAATGGATAACCGAGTCCTAAGGATTTTTTTTAAATTTCATTCTGCCAAGAGTGCTTTAATCTGCCTGACATCTCTTAAGGCTTGAAAGACAAACTTTGGCTTAATTTTGAACCTATCAAGACTAATTGGCAATTCGTCATGAACAAATTCTACAACATCACCTTTTTATTCTACAATGTTTCAATATGTTGCAGAGAACTTCAGTAAAGTACTGTTCCTCAAAGAGTATACAAGGAGAGAGGATTAGGTTAGGTACCAGCTAGGAAGATCATATAAGTTACATGGTAACTTAGTTTCTGGGTCATTATTAGGGTGAAAGAAATGCAACCAGCATCAAAATCCTACAAAGATCACACTTTCAAAAAGCAAAGTAGCTTTCTTCTTTGCTTTTGCCTCAAAAAAACACCCCAACAAAAAAAAAAATCCAAACTAAAAACCCCACAGCAAAAAAACCCAACCCTCCCCCATAAAGCAACATCCCCCCAAAACTTTCCCTTCTTCTGCCTTCTATATTTACAGTAGAACAACCGTTTTCTGAGGGGAATACCCCTATCTTTAGAGGAAAATAAGTTCCTTCAGCTTTTCATAGAGTGACAACACTTTGATTTTTCTCTCAATACTGTGGCTGCCAGCCTATGAAGGCACTTAATCAAGTTAAAGGTAGAAGGTGAGACCGACAGTTTGAAAAAAACCGAGTTGCTCAGGAGCAGGTTTCCGAAAAGCTACTATGAATTTTACAGAAAGGAGTGAAATTAAATTCATTCTCAGGTGAGGTAACAGGTTGTCTAGAGAATATGCTCCAGGCCTTAAATGTGGACTGTTTGTAATAACCTATGTACCACATTCCCATTCAAAATATATGTCCCATAGCTACGCCATGACTTTCTAGTACAATTCCACATAATTCATTACCTAAGTTAAGGACAGTATTTAAATGGAAGATATCCAAGAGCAACATGAGGCTGAAAGAAGGGTCAATCATGACTCAGTCCTAGGAGACATTGCTCAGAACATCCTAAATCAAGCTGGGCTGGTAAAAGTGTAATTTTACTTACATGAAGAACAGCAGCCTTGACTTTTTGGCACTATTTCAGCATTAAAGATGTTGGCTGAGTGACTTTGGGAAAAATTTTAACACTGGTGATTATGTTCTAACGATCTATCTTCTGCCTGCCATTTCACTACTCACACTTACTCATTCATACCTCTAACAATCTTATAATCCTCCTATGTAATGCTGCTATTTTAGCTTAGATGTAGTTACACCTAAGACTTTCAAAATGTCAATGCAAGTGAATCTTGTGTCATCACCCTTGAACTCTACAGGACTGTATTACGATACAAACTTTCTCCTGTATTGACTTCAGCACTTGCAGCTTAAATCTTGACAAAACAGGTATTTTGTGTAGCAGTTTGCCAAGCCAGTAAATATGGTCTGAGAATCTTCAAACTGGAAAAGTCTACTTTAAAAAAACTCATTGCAATTATGCCTCAAACATACTGCAAGGTGAGGTAAAAATCATTTATACAGGAGTCTCAAGGCTGCGGTCCCATGAAGAGGTTGCAACTCTTGTTCCTTACCGCTTTTTCCTCCCAAGTAAAGAATACAGACCTTGCTGTAAAGAAATAGTATCTTTCATCATCACTATTTAAGGAAAACAGAGGAGAATTGATAAACTCCTCCTTTTTTTAGATGTATATGCTGATCATTAAGCAAAACATCCATTCAAGAGGTCCTACTAGGAGGAACAAAGTGTGTCACATCACAGCTATATCTTCATTAGCTGGTAATCCGGTCCAACAGGGAGTTGAACAACAGATGGAAGTACCTGTCACTGAGGCTCACACATCGATACCATACAAGGTATTCAGAATCTGCTTAGGATTCATTCTTCAGAATAGATTTAGTTTTGTCCTTTAGGCTAAATGTTGTCTTTGTCCCATTCCCCCAGTATACCCACACTGTCTGAAAGACCAGTTTAGACCCCCTGGAGCACATTTGTTGCATGCCCAGAGTGGAGATTTTCGTGTTATTTCTTCTGAAAGGCCTCTCTTCCCTGAGATCTAAGAGCAACCTGCGAACTCAACCAGTGCACAGGAAGTGGGGATACTGGGAGCACCCCCTTCACAGTTACATTCCTGTTGGAGATGCACCACATGCTATTACTGTAGAAAATACTATTTTCTATTGGAAAACCAAATTACAAAATGGCCTTATTTGAAGAATACATTTGTTTTGTGAATTAAAAGAATCTCTCCAACATGGTCTAAAAGGACTACTCAACAAGAAAGCTGTAATCTCTTGCTGGACCAATACACCCTTTAGATTTGTTACTTCCAAACAAAAGAGAGAAGACGTGAACCAGAAAGCTCAGCTTGCTCTAATGCTACAGGACCACCAGAGAGAAGCTCTTATGGGGCAGTGACCTGTGAGGAACCCGTTTCTCTCACAGTTCAAGTTTCAGAGCTCAGCTGCTTTGAACTGCAGGGCTGATGTGTTCGGAGAGATGACTCCTAATGCTGAACAGCAAGATCCAAACTCTAATGGGCTTTGTAGCTGGACATCAAACACCGTGAATGGCAAACAGAAAAAACAGAACTGTGGTTACAAAAACTACTACGTTACACTAATGCGGCTAGCACTGCCATGCTACTGTGTTTATTAAAAAGACAAGTGCTTCTCTGTGATCTTTCAGGAAAGTGTCAGACAAGAAGTTGTGCCAATATCTCACCTGGAAGAGCAGAATTGGAAAGAAGGCGGACACAAAATTTTGTTCAAAGGGAAGAGAATTTGGATTCTTACTGTTTCCTAGAAGTTAAATTGTATCACAAATAGTAAACATGTCAACATCAACAGATCAGATCACACCTGCACCATCATGACCTTGCTCTGGCCATGCTGCTTAGATGTTTCTCCTCCCATCTATCAGAATCATACCTTTTTTTGTTTGTTTGTTAAAGCAAGCAGCTAGCAACTGTGTGTTTAAAAGCAGGAGACACCTTACTTTCTCTAAGGTGTTACTCATTTCACAAACGCTCTAACACACAACAGGTTTTTCCCTAGATAGCAGACTGCAGTTCCTCGGTCTGCTGTGAGCACCTCCACGGTGCTACAGCGAGTGAAAGAGTCAGTAACAAAAGCAGAAAAGTCATCACGACTGAAGCTTCCTGATGTGGCTTTAAATTATATCCATGAATCACAAAAGATAAGAGTTTTGAGGGAATGCATTAAGATTTTATTTTTGTCTTTGCCTCTGGGAAATTAAATCCCGTATTACTAAGTCATGGAGAGAAACGGTTCCCTTTTTTAATCTGAGAGAAGTTCAACTGTAAAAACCATCCTCTTTCTTTCATATGTTTTCTAGATTAAGCTCAACTACAGCTCTGTTGTTTTCGGTTGGTTTTGCTAATTTCACAGATGATATCTGTAGCTGTAGGTCTGACTCCCTAGAATTTTGATTTCATTGTTGAAATTCCTTATGTTTTCCTTATTCTGAGACAGGTGGCCTTCACAGAAGTTCTACAACAGATATTATCTATTGGGTATAACTCATGGATATCTCGCCCGCAGCAGAAGAAAAAAGAAAGAAGAAAGTCTATCAGATTGCAGTTCCTATGAAGGGATGAAAATAATATTCCTATTTTATTGAGATGTTAACAGAACCTCACTGCAGATTGAAGGCAGCAGCTGTAAATACCATGTAGGTAGTTTGCACTTTCCACAGTATGACACAGTAGCAGGGTAAAACAAACATTTCTGACAGCTTCATTTTAAGAAAATGCCATCAAAATCTTTGAAAGGAATTGCCTAAACCATTATGGAACAGTTCAGTGTTATTTAGTGGCTTGTTCCATGTTCATTGAAGACTATGGATAGAAGCCTTTCCCCCCAAAATGATAATTTTGCTCACTTCCTAACAGACAGCCAGTTCTCTAAATATGGTGTACAGGGAAAGGAGGTTGTATTTCAAAGGCAGTTGAAAAGTAGTCTATTACGTTTTGCTTGCTGTTTAATACCTTCAGTGAGAATTAGTACACTGGTAATAAGTGTTCCTTTCTATAAGCATTACTCAGAAGTTCATGCAGAAATATATGGTTATTTGTCAATGTGAAAGGATGTCCTCATTTCCATGCATTTATTTATTACAAAATAAAGCTTGAGAGATGGAAAATATAAAAGCTGTTTGTCTAATACTGCAGCAAACTCCAGCATATCAGCCTATACATAATAAAGACATTTATCTTTTATTCACAGAGCAAGGTAACTCCAAGACAGCTACTTCCTATCTTCTGTAGCATTTTAGGTGTCTTGCAAGAACAAATCAAAACTGATTCCCCTGGCCCTCAACTGGGAACAACTCTTTCCATTCTGAGGTAAACAAGCACAAGCGTTTCTGCTGTCCAACATGCCATAGGTCCTCAACAGCCAACTAGCACACTTTTGCAAGCAAAATGTAGTCTATAGCAAAGGGAAAGCATAAACCACAGGTAAGGTCAAAAAGGCTTCCAGGCCTGAACATACAGTATTAACAATACTTACATTTTCTGTTGTTCCAGTAATTACATGGAGACCATCATATGTTGATTTAATGTACATACCCTAAGAAAAAGACATCATGGGAAAGAATTTTTAAAGTGTTTCACAAACCATCACCATCCAAACATAATTTGCATACGTCTAAAAGAAAAGCCTTTTTTTCTTTCTTTTATCAAAACTGATTCCCCTGGCCCTCAACTGGGAACAACTCTTTCCATTCTGAGGTAAACAAGCACAAGCGTTTCTGCTGTCCAACATGCCATAGGTCCTCAACAGCCAACTAGCACACTTTTGCAAGCAAAATGTAGTCTATAGCAAAGGGAAAGCATAAACCACAGGTAAGGTCAAAAAGGCTTCCAGGCCTGAACATACAGTATTAACAATACTTACATTTTCTGTTGTTCCAGTAATTACATGGAGACCATCATATGTTGATTTAATGTACATACCCTAAGAAAAAGACATCATGGGAAAGAATTTTTAAAGTGTTTCACAAACCATCACCATCCAAACATAATTTGCATACGTCTAAAAGAAAAGCCTTTTTTTTTTTCTTTCTTTTCTTTTTTCTTTAAGATTTGTGTACTTTTAATATATGCCATGAGGAATTTGTCTCTGGATAGGAAAGTGCTTTCTGATACACTTCGAGAACAACAGCCCAAATGATTCTGGCCCTAATTAGCAATAGCAAACTAAAATTTTTACCACAGTCATCTCCATAAATACTCCCCAGTTTTTTTCATATACTCCTTCATCTACAAATATAACAACACCTGATTACAAAAAAAACAGAATTACAAATTGCCTTAGGATGATCAATACTTCCATTTTGCTTTGGAAGCTACAGAAGACTTTAAAAGATCCGGAGTCTCTGGTAGGCAATGCTGCAAACATAACTTTCACACTGATACCCAATGCTCTGAAGTGCGCCTGCAAAATGGCTCTAAGACTTTCCAATAGCCTCACTCATCTCAGTGAACAGGTCAGCTATAAAACTCAACGATGAAAACTTAAACGTCAACTTTGTTAGCTATCCCACTTCTTTCAAAACTATATGGAAAAAGAGGGATAGCTTATGAACAGACAGAAGTTCCTGCATGGGTAGCCTGAGACAGTGTCTCAGACTTTTCATCAAGTCATAATTCAAACATTTTAACAGCATCCACTAAGACAGTGAGAGAAGGAAAAAGGAGAGCTAATTGGCATACACTGAGCATTCAACAACAACTGAGGAATCTTCTTTCCCCCAAACGGTTCATAGAAAGCAGGTAAATATTGATCACTTGAGTAAACATTATCTCCATAACCTACTTTTTCTCCTTTTAATCAGAGTCCCACAAAGAAGTCTGTTCCTAGCTGAGGAACAGGGTGCACTCACTGGTGATTAAGTATGGTAAAGAGGCAAAGAAGACATATCAGGTTGGATTAATCTAATTTGGGACCAGAACTCACAGACATTTTGGTAGTGGGGACAAGGAAGTACCCCCCACTTAACAAAGTAGTTGATATCCCCAGTAAAAAAAAAAGGGACTTTACGAGTTTCTCAAGAGAGGGGGCTCAAAACTAAACTCTTATTTTGCTCTGCACAATATGTAGCAGTAATGGCATCAAATCCAGTTGTCATGTTGGGCTGTCACAGCTAGAAGAGAACAAAGCAAGAATCTGCTCATTACTACACAGATAGGAAGCCTCTAGCATCATTCTTCAACTTCCAGCTCCTCTATGCACCTTCAGCAATTTTTCCACTGATAGGGTCCATGCCCGTAGTTTCCTGCTTAATTCAGTTATCTCAAATATAGAGTGGCAATTTCTTATACATTTATCCTCACAACACCCCTGTGAGGTAGGGAAACACACATTTTACAGACAGGATAATGAGCCATACAAGAGGCTGAGATACATTGGTATCTGTTATTTGGTACCCATACCTACCCCAAACCAACAAAAACCAGGGCCTAAATCCCTCTCAGGATCTGGATGTAAGTGACCTGACCATACACCCTGTGACATGGCAAGAGCTGAAATCACAGTGACTTCATGGTGGCAGGAACTATGAGTCAGGTCCCCACACAGAGCAATTTCTGAAGAAAGTCACATCTTTGTTTTTATTGACAGCGAGTTACTGCTTTCAACATAAAACGTCAGGGTGAAAGCAGAGGATAAAGTCTCACGCTTAATGGTTACACAGTGTTTAGTTTTGTGCAAAGCATTATTCTGAAGGAGAGTAAGGTCATCCAAGTATGCTATCGTGGCAGAGTGCAATTCACATCTAATCTAGTCTTTTCTAGAAATTTAAAGACTTTGAAGAAGCAAAAGAGGAGAAAGAATTTTTGTAGAATTTTCTTTAAAGGCTAAGATCAAGATTTTGCACACATTGGGAAAGAGAGGAAAGAGGGAAGCTGCGAAAGAAAAAAGATTATTTTCATTCCACATGTGCAAAATTAATAAATGTTACACTAGTACTATGCCACATTAATTTTGCAAGAGCCAACATAATTCTGTTTATAAAGCAGCTTTTAAACAGGGAGAGGTAACATTTTGCAACAGAAAGATGAGCTACCCTTTCACCCACGTTCCTCCATGCCTTGTCTTAAGTGAACAATATACAGGAAATGATACAGAGAAGAGAATGTTTCGGGCTTATTGTTTGATCTGGAATGGAAATAAGAAAACTATAGACATTTACAAGTTTTCCCCTCTCTGCCTCCTTGCGGCTGCACAGTATCAACAGTACTTTTAGTGATCAAGAAAACAGGGGAGATTAGTGCGTGTGCTGTTCATTTGTACTGAAACAAATTGGCAGATGCACATCTTAGGTATCCAAAGATAACGCCACGGTCCCCATGAATCTATGAGAATCAGTTAGGTCAAATAAAAGGAAAGATAATTAATATGATTAAAATAACCATAAGGTAACCATCCTAGGAATCAAGAACAAATTTATGCCTAGACTAAAGATCGGGTAACTCATGCTTAATTACATCACTAATTGTCCTTCCTGATCAATTATGGGTAGAAGTCTAATTTCAAACCATACATTTTATCTTGGTGCAAAATATTATTCAGTTCAGGGTTAGAAAAGAGACCTTGTATGTTTTTTCTTTTTTTTTTTCCTTTCTATTTTTTAAAGAATGAAAACCAAATCTGATATACTTTTAACATATTTTACGCAATGCTGGATGGAAAAGAAAAGAAGATACTAGTTCCATTTTATCACACACATAACTGAATTCTTACTCGTTCACTGTGACATCATCTTAATGGAGTCCCCCAAAGTTGCACGTGCCTTTTTAACCCCAAACAGTTCTCAGAACCCTGTTCATAATTTTTTCCCAGTTCCTCCAATATTTCAAGCCAAATAACTCAGGGAAATATTAGGAACAGTAGTACACTGGATTCCTGGAAAATACTTTCTAGCCAGGCAGCCAGCAGTGCACCTTTAACCAGCTGCCACACTCTGCTGTATCTACAACTTGTATTTTATGAATGCTTTTTCACGACAGACTCATTTTGTGTTTGCTTCAGCAGGCAAAGAGGAACCCAGAACAGTCAGTCTCATGTTATGGTGTATTCACCTTTGCATTTCTGAATCTAGCAAGCTAGGTGAATAGCTGGCTAGTTCATAGTACCTGAACTGGCTAGGATTAAAATGATAATATGAACAGGAAAAATTGAAATTCAGGATTAACCCTTGGCACAGTTCTCTGATATTTTGTTCTATATTAAAAAAAAAAAATAGAAAGGGTCTGTGGAGGATAAAACTTCCCAAGGAAAAGTGGTAGCTATAACTTGGTTACCTGCTTTTTGTCTAACAAAAGGCATACAGTATTATGCTTCTTTACTAAATACACTCACTGTTTTCAGTCAAGCAGTAATATTTTTAAGTCTGTTTCCTGGCAAAAGCTACGACCTAAGCTAATCAGTTTTGTCTCTTTCTAGAACATCAATAGTGTAAAAACACACAAAATTAAATTCTGCTTAATGATACAGATAAAACAACTTCCAAGTTCTCAAAAAAAGCGGAAAAAAAAAGGTGAAGTGATTACTCATGGGAGCATGCTGGTGATTGCAAAGCTGACCACATTAATCCATTTCAGAGCTTTTTAGAAGAATTTTCTACTCTGACAACTCCCTTTTCACCCTTACTTCACAACCACTGCAGGCTGTATCTCTTCCTGCAGCAACACTCACTGGAGAACACATGTATGCAGCCAGTCACATAACCACACCTGGGCAACAAACCAGGGATAAAGGAAAGAAAAAAAAAGAAGAGAAAAAAAAAAGCAATACCAAAACCCACCCACTCATAACGTTGTTTTACCCAGTACACAAGAGTTTCCCCACATCACACCCTAACAACATTTTCGGCTTGCCAGGTCTGTTTTCCTGATAGGTGTTGACTAGTTTTAATATCTGTATGACATTGTAAACCCTGTAACACAATTACCTTTTCCTTCTGCATTAAGGTATTAGTCTGACAATTTACATTTATCTCTGACTGATACTTATGTTTCCACACAAAAAAGAGGTCAAACACAGTCAAGGAACTATTTGTGCTGATAAAAACATCCTGATAGTGCTCCAAAGTGTTTTAAGTTGTAAAAACTCCAACCATTTTCTCAACTCCGTCTCGTAGTTACCATATGAGTTTAGGGAAATAGCATTGTTTTCCAAACTTCTTATTTCCTTCTCTTCTCCTTTCCTTTTTCTCTCCCTGATCTACTTTAGCTTCTCAGATATTAAATTTGAGACATGTTAGATATTCTGTTTATGCTAAGTGACAAAAAAATCTTCCCAGTTAGCAGCCATCCTCGTCCTTTTCCTTCTACTTGAAGTCTTTCCATCTTTATAGAAGATTTTATTTAGTGATTGGTATAGTCAGCACAGAACTATCACGTAGGTCAAAAATCTACAAGAAAGTTGACAATAATCCATTTTTCCACCTCCATCGTCGCACAAATCCTGGAAGAAGGTCCAGAAGTTATCAAGCTTCACATTCATCCAAGTGCTCCTGATGTGCAGAGGATATTCACAGCTCCAAGCTCCACCATCAGTTCTTAAACTGACACACTTAGCACTCAACAGGGCGGTACTGATATGCATTTGCTGTATCTTAATTGAAAGATTTAGTTTAAAAAACAAACAAAAAAGCCCCACAACCCAAAAGCAAAGCTTTCATACAAAGCACCAAGAGCAACGTGACAAAGATGATCTGTTAGTAAGACTGACACTGTAACAAACTGAAAGGTATGATATTTACCCTCCCAGCGCAAATATGTCATCCTTAGCTCCTGCTCTGGAGAGCTCACAATCTAGAGGACACAGCACAATACAGAGGCAACAAAATAGTGGCATACAGGCAAGGATGAAGGGGAAAAAAAAATGACCGTATCAAAATAGCACTGTATCCTTCTAAGGCTTGTATACTGCGCAGCTGGTATTTCCATTTTTAAAAAATACATATAATAATTTTTATGACAATGACATGGTAGTCCTCAGTCAGCATGAAGTTCAGCTGGTTCACAAATACATATTAAAAGAAAAAACCCTGCCTTAAGAGCTTCCAGTTTAAACAGACAAGACAGACAGAGCGTATAAAACAGAGGCACAGAGGGGAAAGAGGTTCTCTATCTGATCAGCTACCCAGCAGGAACAGACCCATGAAACACATTCTTATTTACAAAAATACTGCTCAACATTTTTCAGTCACTGGGGGTTGACACCACCCTACAGAAAGACTTAAATGAGGGGGGGGAAAAAAAACAGTCACAAGACACAAAGGAAAATAAGGAAGAGCTCAGATAAAAATGGACAGAACTCCAAAAAAACGCTGGTTGAGACAAAGGGGAAAAACATTTCTTCATCACAGCAGAAGATAGGATTTTGAAAGGTTGACTGCAGTGAGCTGGTGAAAGAGATAAAATTACAGGAGAAAGAGAGGGAGGAGAGAATCCGTGAAAAGCTGAAATCCTGGAGGACTAGTTTGAAATGGACTCAGAGATAAAAAAGAAGGCCAGGAAGGGAAAACAAATAGCAGACTAAAACAAAGGATTGGGCAATATTTACTCATCCAAATGTTTGGGGTTTTGCTCATATTTTAATTGTGATTTGCCGAAAGAGTGGAAAATTAATGTAGTGTATAATTGCTCTAAATACCTTGACATACCAAATTTATCAAAAAACCAAACCAAACCAAAACCCAACAACAACCAACCCACAAACCAAAACACTCTCCAAAACTACACCATCCAAACAACTTCAAAAACCTGCTGCAAAGAGCACAGCAGTAGTCCTTCTTAATCAAGAAAATGGAACGAGAATAAACTTGGTCAGAAGCTGCAAAAGCTATTTCATTAGGCAAAAAATGGTTAACTGTATTCTGATCACCTTCTACTACCTCCAAGGATTGTGGGACAAGATATTATTAGTGATGTAAAGTTGTAGAGCTGTAATTGTTATCAGTGTTGGTTTATTCCATGCAGTGGGTGTTGGATACTTGAGTAAACAAAAGATGAGTGGTCAACTCTTGAACAACAAACGTGGGATGGCTGCACTGAGCCTTTAAAAGCACCTGATTAAGCATGCAGAGTTCTTGCAATAAAATTCAATAAGCTACTTCTCAGCAGTGCTATACAGCCCTTGAATAACTTATAAAATAGCTTTATATCCCAGAGATACTATGAAGCATATTCCAGAATTTGACAGGTTTTGTGCATAAGCCCACGCAAACTTCTTGGTTGAGTTGATCTTAGTAATTTAAATCCCTTCAGACTTCAAGATCCTAGAACAATCTGAACCATTTTTCAGAAGCTGGTATAAACGGCAAGAACTTCTCGCTCATTTCTTCCTGTTCACTAAACTATTTGCATACATCGGTCAGCCTTACAAAATACTTCCCTGTTGGCCCAGCTGCATGAGAAACCAAACTAGCATGAGAAATCAAACTATTTTCAGACTTTAAAATAAAAAAGGCTCAAGTGTCCTATTCCTTTCCATATACACAACTTATTTTAAAAACTTCACTTTCTCATCCTGGTTGATGGGTTTGATTAACTGCGTACTTCTTACCAGCCCTTCACTTGGCTTGATATTTGTAAGCTGGATCACTTCAAGATGAGCAGACTGGGAAACCAGCGGATCAGAAGAGAGCGAGATAATGTGATCACAGACGCCAGAGAGAGTTTTACACTAGGAAAGAGAAAAGAAAATAAAATGTCACAATAAGCATACCATTGCTAACTATTTGCATATCAACCTACAACTTAAACCACTGCATTTTTAAAGTACGTATTAAATCACATTTCTGAATCGACAAGGCAGAGGGAATGAAAGAGGAGGGGGAAAGGCCTCAGTCAGCAGCACAATACAAAATCCATTTTCTGTGATGACCCCGAACTGACACAGTGTCAGACCAGGGAAGAACAAGAGGCAAATGCTTTTGCATCTGAGTAGAGAGAACAAGGGACTGCATGAGCTGCTCCCATGCGCTCTCAGGGTTAGGTGCCCTGCCTCTGAGCTGTGCTCAGGCACGCAGGGAGCACGTGGTGAGCTCCAACCCCCCTCTCTGCCCACATCTTTTGCAAAGACATTATGTGCCCCCAAACCCCGCTAATTTCAGTTGAACGTGCAGATGCCCAGCACAGATGAAAATCAGGCTCTTAACGATGACAGGTAACTCCCATTAACTCTGAAGTTTATTCTATACTAATAAAACATGCTAATTGACTTTGGACTGAGTTTCTCATGTTCTGCTGCTGCCAAGCATGAGTTACTATTGCAGGCATGAAGATTACAATGAATAACCACTTCACGATGGGATAATTCTTAAACCTGTTATCTTTGGCAGCCTCTTTGCAGCAAGATAGAAATAAAAAAGTTTCTAAAAAGGCTGGGACTGTCAAGCGGGTACTGTGTATCTCCTCATCTCTCACTGCCTGAACGCCCTCTTCTAAGAAGCAGGGAAGCTGTGATTTTTTCCTATCATTCTCTCATATTTCTGTAAGCAAGTGACTTTTGAGAGTTTCCATGTTTTCCATGAAGTCCCCTTTCAGCAACTAAAACTGATTTCTTGGTTCAGGTTTCCAAACACGTGTTTTGTCAGCAAATTCAGGGATTAGGACATTCTTCTGGTCCCAAAACTGTGGTACCTCCAAAATCAATTAAGAACTAGCTTAACTGCTCTCAAATTCAAAAGATGAAAGCTAGCCAGTCTCCTCAAATGACTAAGACACAACTGCACACAACTGCTGCACCAACCACTCTTCCAAGATTGCAAAGCGTACTTCTTAAAGTAAAAAATATCTACAACAATGCTATGAAAAATAATATAAAACTGGATATAACCTCCTTGCCAAATCACCATTACAATTCCAAATGCCAAACTACAAATATCTTATGTAAAAAGGAAAGTAAAAAAACTTAAGTGACAGTGAAATCTTAATCCTGTTACAGACCATTACATTGGGATTTTCTCCTCTTTAAATTATTTTTCTCCTCTATAAATTATCTCCAATTTAAATTATTGCAAGTTTAGCTTTGTATATAGATGGCTTATTCTATTGAACGATAATGTTTCAGAATGAATAAACAAATCAGAATCAAAAGGAAAATATAACAAAATTCATATTACCAACATGACCTTCTTCCAGAGATAATATTAACTTCAAGCAGAGACACACACACACACACACCCTACCCCTTCTGCTTTATCTGTATTTCATGATGCAGGATCATTACTGAAAAAAGGAAGTCAAGAAATATATAAAATGGGGTTAAGAACGCTTTCTTCTTTACCTAAATTAGGAAAAAGTGAAAAAGTGAACTTTATTGCAAGATTGTTTTTTTATGGCGTTTTGGATACGTGAAAATTTCTTTGAGCTGACATTTTAAAAAAGTAAAAATGATATAAAATTCCATAATAAAAATGAAAACTTAGATTTCCTGTTTGTTTTGGGTTTTTGATACAATGATGGCATGTTATTTGTATTTTCCTCTCTCTTGTAACTGCACTGACAATTATTGAAAAATTACTTTTAGAAAATTACAGAACACAGCTCTCCACATGCAAAGTGAAGAGACCTACATTATAAATCATTCTCTGGTGATGAAAACTGAATTTTTCATATATCTTTAGACTTGCATTGTCCCACCTATTCTTCCTATTAATCTCTTCTAAAACTACTAAATTTATGGGGTCCTTAGCAGTTTCAGAGAAACTTCTACTTACAATGAATTCATTTATGATTTTTTTCTCTTATTCCCAACTGTTGCATTGCAGAGAGATGCCAAAACGCACAGGAGTGTTCCTACCACCTAACACAAGGTATGCCATTTCAAGTTCACAGATGTGGCTCCTCATTAAAAAATGTCCTCAGCTGCCTTGACAGATGATGGGGAAAGGAAAGGAGTAAGGCAAGTCCAAGATGTGGCATGGAACAGAAGCCTAAGCTGAGATGCATTAAATAGCTCCCTGGAGCAGCTGCTCTCTCCCTGCCGCTCTGTGAGACGGGTACAGACAGTCTATACAGTAAGCCTATGGAGATCAGCATTGCAATATGGTTATATTGGTTGCAATCCTAAAACAAGGTGGTGTGAATATTCCCCAAGAGGAGCTCTGGGAATTGGGATGCCAAAATCACCAAGTTACTACGATAAGAAAATCTGCCATATGCTTCTATGCATTTCTAAAAGATTATTGTCTTTCGAGTCTTGCGGCTTGCTCTCCATCTTAGATATTCATACCGCCGTCCAACAGCACAATACCGTGCCGATTCTAAGCACAATAAATGAGTCACAGCAAAGTCCCTAGAGAAGACCCTATGATTAGAGGATGCTCTTTCAGATTGAGGCTTCAAATTCTATGACCTTTCCAAAATGTAAACACTCATTCAACATGTGGGGATGCATACATAACTGTCTTCCTTCCTAGAAAAATGATATTTAGGGGCAAAACTCTGCTGCATTATTATAAAATCTTTTCCCCTTCATGAGTACCCAGATCTGACCAGGGTGAAGACAAATGTTAAAGACAGAGAACTTTTAAAGTTTCATTAAATGTTATCAGATTTATTACCATGTATTAGTACCAGAGGTGACTGGAAACAGCAAAAGAAAATGGAAGGTACAGAAAAGTGAAAACGAAAGTTCTTGAATTACTTCTCTCATTTTCTGACCAACAGAATTAGCTCTTTTTCTTCTAATAGAGCACTAGCAGCCCTGAGTGATTCACTAAGACAACATGCCATGAACTAACTGCACCCATAAAGAGAGTTTCTCAAGAAACAGCCACTCCGGATAATGAGACCTAATCACAACATCATCTGCTTAGTAATTATGGAATAGTTCTGTCCAGCAAAATCATTTCATTAAAACGTGTTTTGCTTTGCTTGTGAGAACTGTCCTTTCCTTTGGAGGGGAAAGGATGTTTGCTGTAGGAGGATTTTGAATTTAAGGCTCACTGCTATTGCATAGCAAACTGGCGTATTCATGTTGCCCAGACTTCCAAGGAATGACTAGCTAATTTGTTTATAATTAAACTGCTCATCTAATTTCAGAATACTATGCATTTCATTTCCGTTTTCTTGTTCCAGCATAATTTCAAGACCTTGGGAACAAAAAGCAATCTTTTTTTAGACGACGGGTCTGGGTTCTGCCCAACCATCCAAAACTTTCAGCTGCTACAAGAAAATACCTAACAACTCCTTTAGCTTTCTTCTGAAAGTATAAGAAGCCTGTTTGTGTTCGAATACTTACAGAATCTTACAAGCCTCCCTTAACTATTACATATTTAAATAATTTTGGTTAAATACTCCTTGGTTAAAGAACTGGACTGTAAATAGGATCAAGTGTCTATTGGGTTTGTGTGGAAGGCCAAATTTTCACGAACTCTGAGCTTGCCCAGAGC
This sequence comes from Aptenodytes forsteri, assembly GCF_000699145.1. Taxonomy (NCBI): domain Eukaryota; kingdom Metazoa; phylum Chordata; class Aves; order Sphenisciformes; family Spheniscidae; genus Aptenodytes; species Aptenodytes forsteri. Next base: position 3,257,767 of record NW_008795041.1, on the reverse strand, counting down.
CAGGACAGCAAGGGGCCCACTCTTACACAGCAGGTATCCTGCAAAGACAGGGTAGACAGGCTGTCACCGGAAACACGTCCAGAGGCTGACACAGGCAAAATAATGCATTTTTCCTTGCCTTTACTCTCAGAAACATCTCATTCATGGTTTGTGGGTTGTTTTCTTGTGTGTGCGTGTGTGTGTGTGGAGGATGGGAGAAGGAGGAGGAGGGAAATTCAGCCCCAGGAACATACTGCAGCTTGGATGGCTCTGGGACACATTCACAGGGTACAGCCGTGTCAGTTTACAACAGTTTAACCAGTGGCTCTGAATGCAGTTACCATCCAGTTCCTGCCCAGATTACTGCCGTTGACTTCATTGGCCAAGGCTTTTTAATATACCAATCAGCATAAATCAGCATACAGACAAAACAGCCTTTTCACCAGGAGCATGCTTCCTCCCCGTCAGGTCTCTTTATGGAAAAAGACCTTGGACCTATTCAGTGGATCAGGACCTTCTATGGCAAAGATGCTGCCACATGGCACAAGAACAATGTTAATTTAATGGAGGCAACATGCTATTGTATTCAGAAAGTTCCTAAGTAAACCACCTTTGACTTCTCTATGCTCCTCTTCCTGAACAGTTCACACTGTGGCTCATCAGGTTCATTCCATATTCATTCAAGCCACAACCCTGCCTAAATCTAAAGTTATGTTCGATGCTACTTTACTTCTAGCTTGACTAAATTTTCCCTAAGCTCCCCAGACTTCACTGGAGCTTTCACCTTGGCGGATGCAAAGCCAATTTGACAAATTACATAGGTGCGAGAAATACAGGGGGGTTTATTATTACATTTTTATTATTTTTTATTAATAAAAAGTTTTAAATTATTATTTTATTTGATGGAAAGTAATGGACTGTCATAATATTTTGCATGTAGGCTACTTGATTTGAGTGGAAGAAAAGCACACAAACAGTGCACTTTTGCTACTCATTTTGTTCCAAACAATTTATGAACACATTACTTTTCAGCATAACTGTTCAGCACAAGCTGTATCACAGACGTGTATTTTGTTTCACTAAAATCATATGACAGTACAACTCACCTTTTCTCTCAAATGGTAGTTACCTTTTGTTACTTTGTAAAACTACATTTCTGCTTATGCAAACATTGTTAACGGGATCAGGATCCTTTATCTTTTGTAACTGCCGATTCCCCGCTGCAATGCAGTACTAGCTACAGTAAGACACACAGGAAGATGGGCATCCAATTGCTCCTACAAAAATCAGCAGGGATTAAAAATGCCCGGCCTTTCTCAAGTTGCACTCAGCTTTCAGTGTGCAAGGTATCTGAACAAAGGAAAAGGATTTGGCCAGGCCAAAAAAAAAGCAAGTTACAAAAGATTAACTGAGAGAAATCAACAGATGATTACATTTTCTCCTTTTGTAACACAGTCCCTGTTCTCACTATAAGCCTTACAGTGATGACTTCAGTTCTTTTTTGCAGTAACTCATCACTGCACTTTAGTAATAAGTTCTCCTCTCTATTCAGTGACAAACTTATAATTGCAGATTGAAGCTACACCACACTCTTTATGTGCAAAGCTAAATGATTCAAAGGAGGATGAAAAATATCATTACACAGCATCTAGTTGTTTGGCAGAAATTCAAGGGGAAACATTTTCTTTCACTCAGTAGGCAACTAGTTTACGCCCCAGAGCATGAAGAATGAAAGATAATACTTCGTTTCTACCTGTAGTTTTGGACTGTAGTGTACCAACTTCTAATGGATTTTCCACAATTGCTCCTTCTTTCAGCCAGGGGGATGAGGACCTAAAGGTGACTAGATTAGGTTTGCATCTGTTCTGACTCTCTGTGGCTACTTCAATTTGTGCTGGGAAAATGTCTGTCTTCTGCAGCAGAGTGGAAGTACTTAGGGACACGGCTAGCTTCAGAGGCCTCCACAAGCCGTGGCCTTTCCTCAAACTGTTCATCTGTCGTCTGTTCAATCCAGGCAGCTCTAGGGTCACAAAGCATTTCTGGTCAAGCAAACAGACTTGTGTTTGTTCCTGTCTTTAATTTTACCCAGACTAGTGACCAATCTTAAATCTATCTTGCCAAGTATTTGCAATACTGAAGCATCTTGGCTTAAACACATTCCCAGGGCTGAGGGCAAGAAAAGCACCAGACGCCCCAAACAACTCTCTCACCTATGTTATTTGGATGAGGGATATGATGCCAATAAGACACACAGACATTCAGGGCTAAAGGTAATAAAAAAATGTCTGGGCAATGTTAAGTTTAATCTATTTGGGAAAAAAAAAAAAGCTTGGTTAGTTACAACTGACCGACACAAAGCAACTTGCTACATGAGCATTCAGGATGAAGTCTAACTAGTTAGCTTAAGCCAAACCAAATAATTATTAACCAATTAATTTAGTCCAAAACATTTGTTGTACTGTAGGGAATGCATCAGTAACTCCGGCAATCTTAGAACCAATTGGGCCTGGACTTGCATTTATATATACATGAAGTTTAAACAGTGAACTAAATCTTACTTGGGATGCAAAAAGAGAGGCCTCTATTAGAGTGAAGTTTGCTGGGACCAATTTGCAAGGTACAGACTCTTGAAAAGAAGCAGGTGGTTACTTTTTCTTTTTTTTTCTTTAATAAGACTATAAAAATGATACCTTTGACAATGCATTTTTAGTCGATTATAGTTCTATAACAAATATTCAAATATAGTGGGCAGGAGTGAGTTATCATCACTGTGGTTTCTGCAAGGCTCTTAGCAAATAGAGAACATTCTGATCCATTACTTGTTTTCTTTTTCAATTTAGTAACTCTTTTTTAATTTAAATAGCTCATTTGTTTTTCAAAAACTTCTGAATATTAATTTCACTCTGTGGTTCTACTTTCTATGGTTTTCCAACTCAGTAAAGCTATATTTTTTGCAGGAAAAGCAGCGTAATTTTAAGAAAGTGAAATTCCTTAGGGAACCATTCTCTTTTTTTATAGAATTAAACTGAAAAGAAAATTCAGTTAAAACTTATTATTAATCTGACTGGAACCCAGCTTCTACTTTCTATAATTAGTCCGTCTTCCTTTGCTCTCACTTTAATACTCTACCGCTTCACATGGATTAATCTGAACTAGATATTTCCATCATACACAGCCTTGAACAGCTGGATGGAATCAATGAATTATTCTTCAAAGATTTTAAAGTTCCATTCAGACTTTCGCAACGATTAACTTATAACTCCCCAAATAAGCAGAACTGATACCCTTTTAAGCTGAGCAGTTTTCCATACATTTTATCATCTCAAGTTAAATCAATATAAAGATTCTACATATAAACTAGCAAGAGCATACTGATTTCCAATTTTGAAGCAAACACCACACCTATGGCTTATCCTTTCATATTTAGGCCCACTGTATTTTAATTCCTGTTCTTCTTAAGTTAGTATTTTCTATTGCCATCTACTTCTGTTGGTATTATTTTCTGGTGATATTTACTTTCTGTTTATATTAATAATTTATTACAATTATTATTATTTATTTATTATATCACTTACTGAGCAAAAATTAACCTGGAAAAAACAGACCGAGAAATGAAGTGGCAGAAATATGAAGCCTTTCTCTGTATTCATGAATATTTCAGAAGCATCAACATTTTAATGAGCAAAAACCAACACATTATTCCTGTGTGGTTTTATGCTGCTTATTCCACAGAAACCAAGTGTTTCTGTGAACAAATTCACGGCAAAAAAAAACTTTAAGAAATACAGTTATCTTTAAAATAATTGTTTCAACACACCTGCAATTCTAGGACAGAAAATTATAGAAGAGACATTTTTTCCCAGACACACTTTGCAACTCCATTTGGAAGAAATAAACAAGTTGAAGTAGGCAATTTCTTCTTAAAACTTCATCAGTTTTCCATAAGACCTTTTTCCTTTAGATACATTTTATGTGTTCAGTTGGATAACACAGATTAGTTTACTACTTAACCTAATATTGTGAGTGACTATCAAAATGCTTTTATATAGCATTTGAAACTCAAATTGCTTAAGAGAAAACAAAAATATTTCTTTCTTGAACAGAAGCTGAAGCTATGCAGTTCTGTCTCCACAGAATACCATTTCTTAAACGTATCAGTGGTATCTAAAAAGCTAACATCAGAATAAGTTTACTGACATTAAAACAAACTATCTATGGACAAGGTGATTCAGCAGTCTCTCCACATGAACATCCACACTGCCATCTGAAAGAAAGAGGGCATTCATTTCCTTTTCAAAAGAAATTACTGCCATTAGAATATGAGCACATTAACTGTTTTTTGGCCCTACATAATTAAAGCAAACCCATCAGTCATTTAATTGAGGATCTTGCCTTTGGTGAGGGATGTTACCTACTCCCACACGCTTTAGAGGAAAGCATGAAGACTCAGTGACAGGTTAACTTTGGGGGTATCCATGTATGCACTTCAATAACACCAGAGCGGTCTCACATTGCCCGCTTGTGCCCACACACCCTCTTGCCCCATGATTTGGCACAAAGTAGGCTCGCTCCAGGGGGAACGGGGCAGCATCCCCACAGGAGATGTGTGCTTACAGAGCTCCAGCCCCAGAACCACAGCACACGAGTCCAAAATAACACTCTGAGCTACATGAATAATGGAATTGTTCAACCGAGAACACAGGTTCAACCTGAAGTAAACCACTGGATCACCAATAGGTAATGCGGACAAAAATCAACTACTTTGATCCAATGATCTGCTCCTAAGGTGGTAAATTTCTTGGTGTCCTAAAGAATGCAAGTACATAACTGTCTGTGCTGGTTTTGGCTGGGGTAGAGTTAGTTTTCTTCATAGTAGCTAGTA
>NW_008795041.1:3251154-3252679 GCF_000699145.1 Aptenodytes forsteri | reverse complement strand
TATTATTATTATTATTATTATTATTATTATTATTATTATTATTATTATTATTATTATTATTATTATTATTATTATTATTATTATTATTATTATTATTATTATTATTATTTTAAGCATTAAACGGTTTTTATCTCAACCCATGAGTTTTCTCACTTTTACCCTTCCAATTCTCTTCTCCCCATCCTGCTGGGCAGGGGGAGTGAGTGAGCGGCTGTGTGGTGCTCAGTTGCTGGCTGGGGTTAAACCATGACGGTCCTTTTTGGCATCCAACGTGGGGCTTGAAAGGTTTGAGATAACAACAGATTGACCGGAGTGTATTAGAAGGGATTTTATATCTGTTAACAGTTGTGGGTCACAATATTGATTCATCTGTTCTCGATATTAGTTTATCTGATCTGCGCCACGCTCTTTCTTTGCTATACATGTTAAAGATTGGTGTTGGCTTTTGCAGTTTGCTGTGCTCTGCAGTGATTAGTGATGTTTTGCCTGGGAGATTTGTTATTAAAACACTGACCTTGACCTTAATCTGGTATTTGGCTCTGTACTGAAGCCATTACGGTACTTTGGGTACCATCTCATGGAGAACAATTAACAATTATACTTCATCTTCTGAGAGGTTTTTTGTGGAGGAAATACAGAATGGCACCTTTGCTACCTTTTTCTGTGATGTTTTCTCCCTTGTTACAGTAACTTCTTAGTATATTGAACATCCTTGGGTAGTTAAAATACTTCTATTGGTGTTTTTTAGGAATATTGCTTCAGTTTTGTCTAAGGTTAACAAGCAATTTAGGAAATTGGAAATAAGCAATTGGAAAAAAGGCAGGAGTCCTCAGTCTTTGACGGTGATTCCTGTCAAGTTTGAAGGACTTCCCTTCAGGTATGGAGGTATCCCTTCAAGGAAGAACCTGCAAATTCCCGAAGGAAATGGACCAACATTGAGGGAGGTATCCAGCATCTGAGGGAATTAGCCGTGTTTGAGGTGATCTGTAACAACCTGGGTGACAACCAGGCATCCAAAGACCCGGATGAAATCCGGTGCCTGCTGTCCATGTGGTGAAAGTTTGTATGAAATGCACCAATATCATACACCCGCACCCTGGCGATAACGAGCTGGACAGACACGGCGGTACCAACTATAGATGAACTGGCCAGACAACTCCGAGAATAAAAGATAATCTCGCTTCTTCCATGTGGGCCTGTGTCTCAGCTGTGCACAGACTGACCCAAAAAATGTCCGAGCAAGCCGAGAAGGGTAGGTCTTCCTCATGCACTCCAACCAAGGCCTCAGCTATTATGGGTCAGCCTTTTTCTGTTTAAGGGAAAGGGTACCAGTGGCGCACACCATGCGCAACCCTGTAGTTCTTCCTGTGTGACCAGGGGGAGGACATGAGGAAGTGAGATGGTGAACCTACCTGGAGACTAGAAGCTCAGGTACAGGAACTGCAAGGAAAAACAACAGCCAAAAAGCATCCATCCAGGAAAATTACTGCTCCCGTGCCTGTTGGGCAGAGTAGAAGGGCTGATC
>NW_008795041.1:3245589-3247139 GCF_000699145.1 Aptenodytes forsteri | reverse complement strand
TCCAGTTTAGAGAGAGGGATGTTGTGGGGGACCGTGTCAAAGGCCTTACAGAGGTCCAGACAGATGACCTCTGTAGCCCTTCCCTTGTCCACTGATGCAATCACTCCATCATAGAAGGCCACTAGGTTAGTCAGGCAGGACTTGCCCTTGGTGAAGCCATGCTGGCTGTCTCGAATCACTGCCCTGTCCTCCATGTGCCTTAGCATAGCTTCCAGGAGGATCTGTTCCATGATCCTCCCAGGCACAGAGGTGAGACTGACTGGCCTGTAGTTCCCTGGGTCTTCCTTCTTTCCCTTTGTAAAAATGGGGGTTATGTTTCCCCTTTTCCAGTCAGTGGGAACTTCACCAAACTGCCACAACTTCTCAAATATCATGGGTAGTGGCTTAGCAACTTGGATAGTGGCTTAGCAACTTGGATAGTGGCTTAGCATCTTAGTAAGGGTGAGCTATTTGTAGTTCAGTGGGCCCATGACACGTCAGGACATTTAGGGAGAGATGCATCATACAAATGGGCTCGTGAACAGGGGGTGGACTTGACTAGTGATGCCATTGCACAGGTTATCCACGAATGTCAAACATGCACCATAATCAAACAAGCCAAGCAGCTAAAGCCTTTTTGGTAGAGGACAATGGCTCAGAAAAGAAAACAAGTTATTCCTTTAAAATATCTTATGGTATACAACCTCTTTTTTTCTCTCTTTTCCCCAGTGAAAGTTGTCCTAGATTTTTATCCTTCCTACCTGTAAATTAATACATGCCTGCCACTGCCCGGAACACTATCCTGGGCCTTGAAAAGCAAGTCCTATGGCGACATGGCACCCCAGAAAGAGTTGAGTCAGACAACGGGACTCATTTCCGAAACAACCTCATAGACACCTGGGCCAAAGAGCACAGCATTGAGTGGGTATATCACATCCCCTATCAGGCACCGGCCTCCTGGAAAATTGAACAGTACAATGGACTGTTAAAGGCTACACTGAGAGCAATGGGTGGCGGGACATTCAAACATTGGGACACACATTTAGCAGAAGCCACTTGGCTAGTTAACACTAGAGGATCTGCCAGTTGACCTGGCCCTGCCCAATCAAAACCTCTGCACGCTGTGGAAGGAGGTAAGATCCCCATAGTACATATAAGGAACTTGTTGGGGAAAACAATCTGCGTTATTTCTTCCTCAGGAAAGGGTAAACCTATTTGTGGGATTGTTTTTGCCCAAGGACCTGGGTGCACTTGGTGGGTAATGCAGTAGGATGGGGGAGTCCAATGTGTACCTCAAGGTGATTTAACCCTGGGTGAAAATAATCCATGATTTGTGTTCCGTGTTATGGGAATTACCATAGCAGGAACCCCTTGTCACTACCCAGGCTAGGAGCAAGGGGAGGAGTTCATTGCAATGTTAAACCCTATAACCTGGCCCAAAGGGACCAGGGGGTGGAGATTGTAAAGGATATACCTTTAAATTGTTGTAACCCATGATTTGAGTTGCATGTTATAGGAATTACCATAGCAGGAACCACCTGAACCAATGGAGGACAAGCCTTACAAGAAGC
>NW_008795041.1:3231598-3243228 GCF_000699145.1 Aptenodytes forsteri | reverse complement strand
AGTGAGTGAGCGGCTGTGTGGTGCTCAGTTGCTGGCTGGGGTTAAACCACGACACTGTCATTTAATTTATTTTCATTTCTGTAGCTGTAGTTCTTTTTTACTTTTGTAAGAAGGATCTCTTAAAACTTGACTTCAATCCTTAGTGGGAACAATAGCTTGCAACAAGGATTTCCTTAGGCTAATTGCATGAATTGCTAATTAGTTGTAAGTCATTGCCTTTCACTTTGTGAGGAACCTTGTTTCCTTGTGTCATGAAGAGAACGTGGTACGTGAAATCACACAGGGTGAGCCCACGGTTTTGAATTAAATTTCCTCTCTAAATCATCCCAGCAAACACAGCTATATGTTGGTATCTGACCATTCAAAGGCAGCTGGACGTTTTGCTGGCCAGACACCACTTCTGTTACCTCCAGGAGTTTGCACGGTTTGCAGATGGGAAATGTACTCAGAAAATGGACTTGTAATAGCTTGGTCTTTTAATTTAAGAAGAGAGAATTTACCTTCTCTCTCTATAATATCTGTGTACATGTCCTCCTCCCAATCTTTCCCAGTTCTCCCAGCATTTCTTATTCAAGATTCTTTCTATGCCTTTACCAAAATCTACTACTATTCTTCTTATACTGGACAACCTTCTTTTTAACATGCACCTCTAAATTTACTGGATGCACAGTCTGTAACAGGAGATTAAAATTCTTAATCCCCCTATAGAACATCCTTAATCTAGTTTGTACTCGTGCATTCAAATATTGTTATCTTATCAGGTATCTAACATCCTCTCTTCTTTGACACTGGCATAAAAATACCATGAACTCTCTCAAGATCTTGACATCAGTAGTTTTTCCCCTCTTTTTTTAATCTGCCTGCTAGATTGCTCCTCCCCAGATTGTCTAATGTGCTAAAGCCACAACACCTTTTTCTATCTTCAAAGGAGAGGGGTTTGTGCCTGCTTTCAATTCCAATTCTATCATCAACCTTTTCAGCTGCACTTATAAAATACTCCCTTTCAAATTCAAAATACGATTTCAAATCCCATCTTTTAATTATTCAATCACAGATTTATCTCTTTCCTCGATTGCTTTTGGTCAGCTTTTGCCCCATGAAATCCCATCCATCAGCTGAAATGCAACATGGTCAGAAATGATCCAAGTTACGTGTAACACATACAGTCATTTTTAATCTTAGGCTTCAGTAAAACATTCAACGCTCTGTTCATGTTTCCTTGCAAGCTTAAGCACTAATTGTAGAAGCTAATTAAGCTCTCCACAATAATACATATGTCTACCTGTCACCACAGTGAAGTTACTGTGGATTAAAGAAATAAGCCTATGTGAGTCTGAATGATGTAAGATAATATAACTTTTGAAACCTGTCTCAAATTTGTGCACTTGCATATCTTAAACGAATCCCTCTCAGTTTCCTCAAAATTTTCTGTTGAAGACTATATTAACTGATGCTTCATCAGCTCTAAACACTGCCAGCTCCCTTTACAGTCCTTTTTGCTAATTTGTAAAAGATATATACTGTATATAGCAGATGTCAACTCTTGGCTCTTACAGCAGAAAACAAGCATGTATTGAAAACCAGGCTATATATAATGATTTCAAACCTACAGCACTTCAACTTTTGCCAAGTTTATGCAATTAAAAACTTCATTACTTAAATACCTGCAGAGATCAGCCTAGCAAAGATGATGATGTCAGCCTTACTAAAATTTTTAGCTCTTTGTGTCCCACAGGGGAAAGTGCCAGTGAAACTTAAAAATACAAGGAGACGTTTTATTCCACATTACTGTGAAATCAAAGCATCAAAAGCTTACAGAATTCAGCTCGCCAAGCATTTGATATAGGAGCACTGAAAAAAAAAGAAGCATAGCAACATTTACTGGGAAGCTCACCTTTTAAAATAAAGCAAAGCAGTATTTTTTTGCTTAAGGTCCGGTAATAAGAAAAGTAAGATATCAAAACCTACCTAAATGTGAAATACAGTGACTAAATTAAACCAATTCATTACTCGCTCTTCAGAAAAATATCTTCATATCTAACTTTTAGAAACAAGCTCTGAGTTAACTTAATACTCACTAAACTACAGCCACAACACGAAACGCAATTTAATATCTAAAACTTAGGTGCAGTTTTCAGAGGAAGTTTACTCAAGCTTTTGACTCTCCATCCACCACAGTACTAGCCTCTCAAACTCATCCTGTGTTCTGATGCCCTGATGACTTTCATCTACTTTATTTATTATCAATAGCACTACAGATTCTGGGAACAGACCACTGCATTTATGCTGCGAATTCAACAGGAAAGAATTGCATTAATTTTCCTATCACTAGGCTAGCTCCATGCTCCTATGAGGAATAAAGCTGTATAAATGAAGCTATATCACTAACATAAACATGTATGATTTCATAGAAGCCTAGCAACCATCTCTCTCAACAAAAAAAATGCCATTTTTCAAAATCATTCTTCTGACCATGGTTTACAAATAACGGATGGGCCTGAGCCAGACAAACACAAGCCCTTGCAAAGTTCCTGGCTTCTCATATGCCAAGTTCGGCTTCCATAACATCATTACCTATTCACAAGTAGTTCCATACATTCACTCAGTCATACCCAGACTAGTTCAGTATCACACTGGCACTGCATAGAAAAAGCACAAAACACATAGCTCTATAATTCTATGTAGCCTATACAAATATATTCATTAATAGAAATCCAAATACTACTCACCACATGAAGAATTTTATTCTCTGTTTCATATACTGTGCAATCCTGAAAAAGTAAAGAAAAGGCAGGTTAAATTGATCCAATCATTCACCCTTCCTAGATTTATCCTTAAAAAGAATTAAACTGAATTGAAAAATCTTTAGGATGAAACAAAAGATTTCAAGTCTCAAAAAGAATGGAAAGATTCACGTAACCAAAGTGTGACGCCACCACAGAAAGGAAATACTAGTAAATGTTTATATCTATTCACTAGTTCTTGTTGCTTCCTTCCTTGAGACAGATAACGATCTTCCTTCACTTTATATTGTTTCGGCACATACCAGCTAGTCACATGTATGCCAGACAAGTGACTTCAACCAGCAGTCCCTGACCATGGACAAAAATGACCTACTTCTAGTGGTAACACTGAAAAACAGAGGTACCAGCAATAGTCTTAAGTAACTAAGAAAGAAAACTAAGCTGAACAATTCCTGCTGAGCTGAGCTGAACTGATGTGTTTGCACACCCTGCCAAAGAAGAGAAGGAAAACACTGGGAGGAGGAAGAAGAGAAAATGGAACCACTGGTTGTTTATAAGACTCCATGCAATGGGAGGGAAGACAAACGCGGAATACAAAACGCACAGGAAACTCGAGGCGGACCATCTTATTACATACAGCCTGCTGGGGACTGCATGCACATTGTCACCTCATGTAGCATGTGAGGCAGTTTCTGTAAGTAAGACTAACAGATGGGAGGCCGGGGGCTGTGAAAGTTTTTCTGACAGGCCAAAATCTCAGTAGATATAGAGAAATGGAATTAGTAAGGCAGAGAGCACATGAAATACAACAACACTGGCGAAAGAACCACTCTTCTAAGTTCTTCAGATGCCGTAGCTTTATGGTAATTAGTGCAAGCTCTGTTTAGAATGGATGCTTTATATCCGACCTAATAACCCACATGAAAAATGTGACTAAGTTTTCCTGGTTTAAGTCTCATTTTTAAATCAGCTTCTCCTGTTAGAAAAACAACTTTGATATATGCAACTGTTTTAAAAAAATGAACTTTTAATCCATGAAACGCTTTTAGTGTTACTCAGGCAAGAAAAGCCAATGTGTTCTTAAGCTTTATATAAAGCAACCTATGCAGAAGCAGCAGGTTGATCAGGGAGTATTTTCCTAATAACAGCTGTTGGCATTCAGGAAACATTTGCCAGTAAGTGCAGCCGGAAAGAAAATCTAACACGTTTAATTAATTGCAGACATCAATGAAGTATTTGCAATCTTAGTAGCAAAACACACATTTCATTGTTATATGTGGGAGGGCATGTAACATTTTCAATCTGGATATATCTATGTTCTGCATGGTTTCTTATGAATCATTTTGCAAAAATAGCAGGAAGGGATTGCAACATTTATATTGAGAAAACAAAAAGAAGTGCTTTTAAGCAGACATAATTATTTCATTGGTAATAGGAAGAGTTTACTATAAGTTTAAACATTCAGCTTAAAGAGGATACTGTTTGAGAAGTCTCACTACTAAGGGAAGAAGGATTCTGGGTTCTTAAATGCTGTAGAGGTTTATTACAACCAAGAAACCAGTGAGTAACAGAGAAACACGGCTACACCCTTGAAATGAAATTCTTCCGCATAATCATGAAGGAAACTAAAGAAATATGCTTATTTCTGACAAACCAAGAGTATATATAAAAATTAAAATATTTCTCAATCTACAAAAGACAATAAAGCAAGTGGAAAACGTGTCAGGCATCCAGTCTATGTATAGAGGCAGGTGGCCTCACCTTTAAATTCTCTCCCCAACACACAATTCCCTACTAATCCAGGGTCTGGGAAGAGGAATTGCTAAATGAGTTCATCACATAGTGAACGGCTAATTGTTGATGCTACATCTTCATATTTAGGCAAGAGAAAATTAACAGTTCAGTAAACCATAAAAGAAAAACTGGAGGAGAGCAAACACAATGCTTAGGTAAAAAAACAATTCCAAAATATACTTTTTCCATACATGAATGACATCCAACTAAACATAATTCAAGCATGAACTCAGGGAAATGTGCAGGAATGGAAAGTTCCATGCCGGCATAGCCCGGAGCAGCCCTGAAGTCTAGGAGTCAAAGAAGCCTAGAAAAGGTCACCAAGCTGATCCCTGCACCGTAGCAAGCTCATTTTAACTTCCTGCAGCTATCCCTAGAGATGAGGGCTGAGACTGCTTCTGAATGATCCCAAAAGCAAAACCTACATGTCACTTTCTTTCATAGTGAACAGCTTCTTTCTCCTTAGATTTTTTAAGTCACTCCACTGCTTTGTGCTTTATCTTTAAGCAAGTGCTGAGGATAACTGTGCCCACCTCGTCAAACATCCCTTAGGTAGAATGATAAGCTGAATGCTTATTACTGGAGGCCTTTACCATTTACAATTATTGCTTTTTCATATCCATTTCATTTCAACTAGAAGAGCTTAAAGCACTTGAGAACTCTAAAAAGAGTCGCTAACTATGCAATTAGAAATAAATTTTTATTCTTAATAGCATACCACCCACAGCTGGAGAACATCTCTTCCTTCCATACCTAGAGTACAAGCCCGTATCTTACTCCTGAAAGATCTTCTTAAATATCTGTTTAACCACAGTATCAAAACATTGCAATTAAGGTAAGAAACAGATCATATGCAAGTTTAACATCAACTTTTTTCTACTTTAGAAAAGCAGGAACACACAAAAAATCCGCAACCAAGCTTTACTCCTACACAAGTTAAGAATTTGCCATTCACTTAGTGAAATGATGCTGTGATCACCCCTGAACTCAAACACACAGATACAGCAAGGAGGAGATATTTTACTTTTACCTGTTTATTCTCTGAACTTCATGCATATATTCACTGACAAACTATAACTAATGCTAGGCTAGATGATCTTCATCTAACCACCCAAACAAAACTTCAGCTGAAACAGCATAAGGTTATCTTCTAAGTGTGCATTATTTTCTAAAAGATTAATAACACAGATTGCTAATAAAGCAACAAAAGCAGTTCTGCATTAATTTATACTTCCTGAAGATGTAGTCAGATAATGGCCATTAGCAGTTCAGTTATCATCCGCAAAGAAAGAGGAAATATGATGGAACAGCAAGTAAAAGGGGAATATGATGGAACAACTTAATTACTAATATCAGATTTTCATGGTCACTCTTTCCAGCTCTGCCTCATGCATCAAAAATGGCAAAAGTGACCTTTGTGGAGGCTAAGATCCTAATAAAAAGGGAAACATGAGGTCCAAAACTGGAAGAAAAAGAAAAAAAAAATGCACTAAGGGAGGAAGATAAGAAGAACAAGAACAAACCATAACAATCCGGGGGAGAGTTATTCTGCCCTTTCAATCCCGGTATAATTTTAAAACCTATTTTTAAGTCTAGCAAGACCTATGCTACACTGCAACTGAGAGGCATCACTTCTATTTCTTCCAGAACTGACCTTCATAACTACAATTCTGCATTATTTCTACAAAAATTACAAGTTTTATCTGCGAAGATTCTATTGTAATGTCATAAGTAATAATTACTAAAGACACTTAAATTAAACCCACTGAATTAGACAGCACTGACTGATGACAATGCTGCAAAATGTACACCTCACCCCACCCTGCCCCAGGCATTGGTAGAACAATTCACATGTGAGGCAACATATACAAAATACAAATATTTGTGGATTTTATTTTTCAAATGCAATGTTTATGATGCTTTATTTTGCCATTTTATTTTCTTCTCCCCTCACTATTATTGTCTTCTTTTCAAACATTTGTCTTAGTATGTCACAGAAGTGGGGAACAGGGTCAGCTAATTACACCAACACTTTTCTTACTCTTTAGTCCTTTTCTTTGCACCCGAGTTGATTAAATCTCAACTCAAAATGTGAAGCACTGAGATCTAGAACACCTGCCAACTCATCCTACTGCTCATATATCACACAGGGAAAAAATGTCTGTGCAGTTCTCCAGTACTATAACTGTGGGATAATATTCAGCAGAAAACACTTCTATTTTTGCATATATATGATCTGGTTTACAAGTCCGAGTCGGCAACCTGTCAAATTTCCTATTGCAATTACCTGTCAAACACTTCTCCTCTCAGGGTACTTGCAGGCTATAATCTTGAAACATACCATCATTATTACTACTACTACTATTACTGTTATTCGTGGTTTTGCCACATATTCTAGGCAGATGCTGCACTGCACTCTTCTTGGCAGTCTTAAGTTCCTGTCAACTCCACGACTTAACTTCAAAATAAAGTTATGCTAGCTCAGAAAATAAAATATATACATACAAATAGTTAAGGGGCACAAAAAGGAAGAAATAGAGAAACATGTTTATTAGTTCTTTCAGCAACAAATCAGCAACATTTCAGCATTTCTAGTAAACCTTAGATCAGAGTGCACAAGAGAGGGCATGGACTTCTTTCACTGTATTTTCTTGTTCAGCAGAATGCCTTAGTTGCTCATGTATATTTACATGATCTATTTTTTCCTCCAAGGCAAGGGAATTTCCTAGGCAGAACTGATACAGAAGCAGGTTACATGATTGTCAAGAACAAAAACCCGATCTCCTGATTCTCAGGTAACATGTTAGCCCAAAAATGTCCTTTGTGAATTCATATGATAGCAGCATTGCTCAAAAGCAGGCTATGTGGTGCTAAAGAGGTGGAGGCAACTGGAGCAACTTGCAAAGAACAAAAGCTTGCCATGAGAGCGTGCCTTCTCTAGGCAGCTTTCACGCTGCTTCTGGTGGAGCTTCTTCACTGTTTTTTTCATTTGTTTTCCTCTGCAGTCCAACTGAATTTACATGAAGGAGATTTACATGCGTGTTTGTGTATTTCACTGGTTTTACCAGTATTTTGCTGATAAAATGTAGGCAAGGTTAGGAACATAATTTTAAAAGCAGTAGTGAAATTGCCTGGGAAATGCATCTTTCATGAGCAATCCCACACATCTTCCATGTCTAGTTTTAAGAGGGCAACAGCTAGATTTTACGTACTGCTCAAAACCAGATGTCTGACAGAATTGCTGTCAGCATTATTTTGAAGTCACGCAAAATGTTCTAAACTATGTAACTCCAGTTCTCTATTTGTAACAAAAATAATGAATTACATGATTGCTAAAAGAGGGTTCAGACTCTCATGTATTGCCAAATCTTTGGTATAAAATCTCTCTTGAGCAATGTAGCCATTGGTTGGAATTAAACCAAGCCATCCTTTAAATCCCTTTGCTTCTCAAATTGATTAGAACTGTAACTGAATCCTTTAATACCAGTATATGTCAAATGGATGGTCTGTCAGCCTTGCCACTTAGCAACGATAAAAAATAATTAACTTGAGAATGCTCAGATCATAACTCCCAGTCCCTTCAGCCTCAGCACTGCACCATCAAAAATAAGTTGTTCTGGCTTCAAGGAGCCCACTCTTGAGCCTGTTGAAGTGTCACTAGCTCTAGGGAATTTATGGCATTGGCTCTAGAAAGGCTCATTTGGTTTGAATTCTGCCCAATTCAGCTATGGCAAGAGAGCCACAAGACTGAGGTTTGCTGGAGTCCTCACTGAAGGTTCTCACAAAAGTTCTCAACAACAATGATGAAAAAGTCGAAAGCTTTGCCAACACATGAAGAAGGCAAAAGTTTTATAGCTTTCATAGTACCTTCATTTGTTACTAGCCTTCATTGCTTTTCTCGGACCAAGACAGTGGTACATAATTTCCAAACAGGTACAAGGGTAAGACAGGTTGAGTCAATTTAGCCTTTCACTACTTAGAAAATGCATGGAAAATATATCTAATACAGCTGATGGCAGGATTAAACAATGACAGCTTTGAAACAATAAACTTGATTGATATGATATAGGTTATGGCAAAATGCTGTGTTATGTACATCATGACGATTAGAAAACTGAAGGATATTAGGGAACTCTGCTCAAACTGTGATTTACAGGTGTGTCTGGGTAATTACTGGAATAATAAAATAGAAGCTGGCAGATATACAGATCTGCTCAACCCCCTCCCCTCCAACTCTCCTCCCCAAAACAAGAAATAAAAAACTCTTAAATACCCCCAAAGCTACAGAAGCTGGCAAGCAGGTAATGTTCTCCTCTGGCAACAGGCAAAGAATTAAGAGTGTGATAGAGGCAGAGGTTTCCTGAGGTGCTTTACCACATCTTTGATTTTAAGAGGTCTAGCAGGACTTTGGATACAAAAAGTGTGGGCCTTGGGGACACTGACAATTACAAAAGTTTGGAACAGAGAGAGGGGAAGAGGAAATACTTTTTTCCTGCCTCACTACCTAAAATGCAACAGCAAGCTCCTCTTAAGCTATGCAACAACCCAGTGCTTGCATAGGTAATCCTTGGCTGATGCCATACAAAATGGGATTTTTAAAATTACACAGCCATTGTTAAAAACCTACACTGTATTTCTAAGTGGACTTCCCAGAATATGTGCTTTCCCTCACTTTCTTCCCACTGAGCTGCTCCAGAAGAGTCTCCCTTCGTGGCTGTTCCTCCTCCTCCTGACTGCCACAGTCCCAGGGAGCTCTATCCTCAACTCTCCCCTTTTCTGCAACCTCTTCTCTATTGCTCAGCAGCCTCCTAAAATCATGCTGCTTTAATTATCGTCTCTGTGCAGATGAGTCACAGATCTCTCGTCCCTTCTGTTCACATTCACAGTTCAGAATCTCCTCCTGGATATTTGCCACCAGCCCTAACGCAGTATGCTGAAGAGCTGAAATCACGTTTCTTCCCAAACCCTCCTTGTTCCCCCCTTCTTTCCCTATCTCTGTCAACAACTCCACCACCTTATGTCCCACAAGCTCACAACCTGGGTGCCATTTTAAACTCCTCTTCGCTTCCCACACAAATCCTGTCTATTTTCTTCCCACTGCCGTTCAGAAATATTTGCTTTCTTCCCCACTCATGCTACAATTATTTGATCCCTGCAGTTTCTTGACACCAGGTCTATAGCATCCTCACTCTATTATTACTCCCTGCCCCTCCACACTGAAGCTAGAGCTTGTCTGTACCTGCAGCAACCCACTCTGTCCTCCCCCATTGGAAACATACGTAAGAACCGACGTAGATGGGAGAAAACAGAATGGTGAGCACACGCCATTTAAGTTATTAAGGGAAGAGGAAAAAAATCTCTATTGTGAAAAATATAATGCAAGCTATTAAATAAATGCTACATAAAAGAACATTTCCTATGCAACCTACACAAATGCTTCTAAAAGTCTAGAGCCTTTCCCTGAATATTTAATGAACCTGCAGTTCTCTAAGTTCATAACCCTTGTGTACCAACTATATAGCAATTACCCCGCTTACTGAGTACAAAGAATTGCCTTAATTTTATTTAAACAGTCTGCGTGGAGTGGCACCTATCACCATAGTAACAGAATACTTCATGTAAAAATTTAACGCAACTTACATAAATCACCCACAGATCAAGCAACTACTGGGAAAAATTGCTGGCTGGATTAAGAGAGATGCAATGTGTACATTACACTCTTTTCTTCTATCTTTCTGAAGTCATTCTCCATTTCCAATTATTTCTACCCTCCTTTCTGTAAAAGACATCATCTTGCTTTCCTTTGGGATCTGGTCACATATTAGTTCTTAATTTGCATATAGAGAGTAACACTTCTTCCTCCTACGCCGTTTCTAAAATGAGCTGGTATACCATTAGGTCAGAAACCACTGCAAGTATTTTAGCACCGACTAAAATCACATTGATACTTGCTCATATATCCTGGTAGAATCTAAATCCTTACGTGGTCTAAATTGAATTTCAGCTCTTAGGATGATTTCTCTATGCAGCGACATTCTCAGCAGGTAAAAATAAAATCCACTGAAACTATCAAGAGATGAGAGGTTGGAAATGAGGCAAAAATGTTCCATCCAAAGGAGAAAAAACAAAGTCAAAACACCCTTTTTTCCACCCCTCTAATTCAGAAAAATGTCATGCATTGAAAACTAAATCTTTTATTACTGACATGCAAAATACAGTTTGTAGCATGATGTGTTGTGCAGTTCTTAAGTTTTCAATGTCACTTCCAAGACCATTTAGAGGTAAATAACTTCTTAATTTTTCACTTCTGATTTTTCTCTAGTACTGTCATGAAAAAGAATTCTAGTTTATAAAACACAATTGCAGCAAAATATTTCACGTTTCATATAATGCCTAGGTGGTTATTCTGCCAACAGATGAAATAAAATTAATCGAACTTGAGAAAAAGTAATGGTATTTAGGTAAATGGCATTTCAGGCTCAGCTATGACTTGAATGTTTCACATTGGATCATCTGAAATTCTTGATGTATTTTTAATGGATTTAAGCAAACACACACATACCTCACATTATATTCCTGAAATAAAGATTGACCCTACACTTCTTCATGCTCAAGGCTTCTACTAGCTACCTAGCAACACATAGTTTCTGTAATTCACCATACTGAAGTGAAATCTTGCTTTGCTGCACCTGGTTACAGAGACTGTACTGTCTCTGGAAAGGGAAATCATAGAATCATAGAATAGTTTGGGTTGGAAGGGACCTCTAAAGGTCACCTAGTCCAGCGCCCTGCTGTGGGCAGGGACATCTTCAACTAGATCAGGTTGCTCAGAGCCCCGCCCAACCTGACCTTGAACATTTCCAGGGATGGGGCATCCACCACCTCTCTGGGCAACCTGTGCCAGTGTTTCACCACCCTCAGCGTAAAAAACATCTTCCTTCTATCTAGTCTAAATCTACCCCCCTTTAGTTTAAAGCCATTCCCCCTTGTCCTGTCGCAACAGGCCCTGCTAAAAAGTTTGCCGCCATCTTTTTTATAAGCCCCCTTTCAGTACTGAGAGGCTGCAATAAGGTCTCCCCGAAGCCTTCTCTA
>NW_008795041.1:3181142-3229512 GCF_000699145.1 Aptenodytes forsteri | reverse complement strand
ACTCCAGGTGGGGTCTCACCAGAGCAGAGGAAAGGGGCAGAATCACCTCCCTCGACCTGCTGGCCACGCTTCTTTTCATGCGGCCCAGGGTACGATTGGCCTTCTGGGCTGCGAGCGCACATTGCTGGCTCATGCCCAGCTTTTCATCCACCAGTACCCCCCAGTCCTTCTCGGCAGGGCTGCTCTCAAGCCCTTCATCCCCCAGCCCGTATTGATACCGGGGGCTGCCCCAACCCAGGGGCAGGACCTTGCACTTGGCCTTGTTAAATCTCATGAGGTTCAGAGGGGCCCACTTCTCAGGCTTGTCCAGGTCCCTCTGGATGGCATCACATCCCTCAGGCATGTCAACCGCACCACTTAGCTTGGTGAGTTTTCCACAGAAATGGAAAAATCCATTTCCAAAGAAAAAGAAATGCAGTCTCAGTCTTCACTCCTACTGATACAACCAACATAATCTTAATCCATCGTCATTAATGATTAAATTTAGCATTTATAAAGCATTACACAGGAAGTATGGCATATCCTCTGTCTGCCTCTATTCAAATGGAAACTGTGATGCCACTCAACACGCACTGACACAGAGCCCATAACAATCAGTATAAGAAAAAAAGGTTTTATTTAAAGGAAACATATGAGACACTAAACCACATTTTTCCCCTCTGTCTATGCTTTATCTCAGTTTCCACCAAATTTCTGCTACTTTCTGCAAGTGCTTCCATCAGTGCATGAATTAACCCACCAGTCCCTGACTCTTTCACTCAGACTCCCACTCAGGTTCCTTTTCTTGGAAAAATTTAACAGCTGCCTTGGTTTACCAGCTAAAGGAAACATATGAGACACTAAACCACATTTTTCCCCTCTGTCTATGCTTTATCTCAGTTTCCACCAAATTTCTGCTACTTTCTGCAAGTGCTTCCATCAGTGCATGAATTAACCCACCAGTCCCTGACTCTTTCACTCAGACTCCCACTCAGGTTCCTTTTCTTGGAAAAATTTAACAGCTGACTTGGTTTACCAGTATATGCCCCATCAAAAAGACTACTCTTTTTTCCACAAATTATTCTGCTTTGTGTTTCATTTTTCCCCATGTTCAGAGGCTGTCAATCATTAATCTGGAAGGAAAAACAACCAAATAAAAAAAAAACCAAACAAGCCAACACCAACTCATTTTTTGCTTTCTGGACACTAAGCTTCTTATGTACTCAGCAATCTTTTTTTTTTTTTTCTTCTTCCATCCATGAGGAAAAGAAACCGCTTTCTCTAAGAATGGAAGAGAAAACACAGCTAACAAATTCACAGGACTTTACAGAGTGGGTTTTTATTAAAGCATGCAGTGGCTTCATAAGCTACTTTGAAAATGTCACATCACAGACTACACAAGTTTAGGAAAAAAACACTCTTTACAGCATATATCTCAATGACAACTAATGAGGCATCAAATTATTTCTAGTAGTGGTTCATATCCCTATAGACTATTATTGGTGTTTTAACCTTTGAACTATTCCGTGCCTAATCCCATTTTAAAAAGGACTCCAAAACTTAAATTAAAAGACAACAATATATCTACAAGTAAGCCATTTCAAGGGGAAAAAAAATATAATAAAACTACCAGAATCAGAAAAAGGCATCAGTGTTAAGCACCTTAGGCATTTTTTACATTACATTAAATTACATAAGAAATTTTCCATAGAAGTGTGCTAGAGAAATAAGTTACTCTACTATGAAAAAGAGAACAACATTGCTAAAGAGCATAAATTGAAACTACTTTGATATAGCTTCTTGTAAACAAAAAACAGTTTCATACTTCCAACAATCCTTTAAATTCTATTTTACCTTATACATTACACATTGACTTCTAAATGTGAAGAAAACAACTGCACAGGATAATACGTATCCTGAAACACCACTACTTCTGAGCACTGCTCTGAACCTTATGCAACAGAAAATCTTGCATAAGAGCAGCACTTGAAGAATACAAGGTGAGTCTAAATTTCTGTCTGTGTTACTTGCAATGAGTTATAACACTTTCATATGAATACCATTTGGATTCCATGTACTATAGGCAGATATTGCCTGGGTATTGTTTTTAAGGGTGGCTTTTTTGTTCTGTTTTTAACTTTTCACCACATCTATTTAGCTACTCACTTGTACACCTACCCCCCTACTTGTACACTTATCAGAAGTGAGGCATTTTGTATAAACAGTGTACTATGCATATATATTTTTTTTTTTTAATTCCAAGAATGTGGCCTCCTCACCATGAATTATTTTTATTAAAAAAAGGCGGAAAGGAGGGGATTATTACCATTGTAGACTAACAAAGATTTTTCTGCAAGCATTTGATAATAAAGTTGGGGTGGAAGAAATAATTTTGAAAATTTAAATTAAAAACTTTAAAATTTAATACATAACTCTTTCCATCAAACACATGTTGCTTTGAAAATCCCAATAATTTGGAAGCACAAAGCAGCTTAAATGAGGAACCAATCAAACGTTCACACCACTAAACTATTAAAGGCAGTTTATTGGCTAAAGAGACCTGAGGAAATTAGCTAGTTGGCATGACCTAAAATTCAAAATTTTAAAGCTATATTTAGCGAGTCCTTAAAGTCCTTAATAACTAGGACTTAAAAACGAAAGCCAGGAATTGTGATAGAAAAGATTATATGAGAGATACTTTGTAACAATAGTACTAAGGATATTAATTATTCTTCTCTATTCATATATTTGATATTGTCCTTACCAAATTAATAGAGCCATTTTATATTACCGCATTTGGATTCTGAGTCGGGATGGGGGGCTAACATTCGTCACGTAAGTTACAGCCATTTGATTATAAAAAACACAATGTCATAGAAAAATAGCACATTACTCAAGAAATAATTTGTGATCCTTTTCAGTATCTTTTATCTGAAAGATAGCAACGGCTAGAAGTCCAACAAAGATTACCCCTCTAGCATGGGAAGTGAGTCCATTGCGGCATGGAATATATGGACACTTACTTTTTCAAATCTCAAAACATCTTTAAATGGGGAATAAGCTCCAAATCACTCAGCTGAGGCAGTGCACCAGGCACTTCTGTACGTGCTCTATATTAGGGCTTTTAGCTCAAAATCCCAGGTGCCTATATGTCCAGACAGAGTTTTTGTGGATGGTTGTCTTGGTCTTCCCTAGCTATCTTCCATCCTGGCCATCACCTCCCAAATTGCATCACTCCAGTTCTCACCCCATGTCATCCGAAATCTGAGTTTACCTCCAAATGTTGCTGTGAGACAAATGAAGTCAGAAGTATGATCTGTGACAACAATGCAAGCCAGGTCTATGTCAGCCAAGTGACTGTTCTCCATCTCCACCCCTGTTACACAGAATTGCTTCCATCGCATAGTCCCTCTTCAAAAAGGTGTTTAGGCAGAACAGTAATTGCAGTGAAGCTTTTATAAAGGAGTATTTACAGGCCTACAGCTATGCTTCTGTTGGAGCATCTTGCTAAGTAAATCCCACAAGACATTAAAGCTGCAAGATAAACACCAGTGGTTTTAAAACTAAATAAACACAGCAAATCATTGTGAAAGCTGATTAAGGAAAGTAAAAAACATGTGACGAGTGCTACTAATGATCACTATTAAACAGCAATAATATGAACTACGGTGTTCAGCAGTAAAGTTTTCTTTAAATGTCTGATAACTTACAAAGGAAATATAAAATCAGATTTTTCAGATATTCCCAAGATTTCCAGGGTTTTAATTCTAAAGAAGAAAGCTTCTTTAGTGAAACCCTAATGGGTTCCTGAAGAATAAGAGCATTAAGAATAATAAAAGCTACCTACAGATTGCCTAAGAAAGCAATAAATCTTCTATTCCTTACAGTTATCATTGTAGCTACTGCTACCTTTCTAAAACAAAACAAGCACACTTAAAAGAAACAGTTCCTGGCACTCTCTGAAGCTGAACACCCTGACTAACTAAGACAACAGCAAGACTTTCATGAATGCCATAAAGACAAGGAGCCACTCATGCTCTTCCTTATACGCATTTGTGACTGGAACAATTCTGCCGAAACAAATCTAAATTCACAAATGAACCAAAAGGGAAAAAAGCACAACCCAAAACAATCTCACCCCTGCCAACCTGTACACCCATATTCCTTTAACACCTATCTTGTACCATCAAGAAAGAACAGGCCTTTTTTACTTATTGCAGTGTAAACAGGGAGTACAGATAATACTCAGCCTCCGATTCCTATGGCGACACTCTAAGCAGGCAGACAGGTGTAGGAGAGTAAGGCAGAGAGTGCAAGGGAATGGTAGCAAAAATCATTATAGTCTCATGGATTTGTTTGTTATTTAAATCCTTTTTTTTCCCCTCCAGTGTTCTGCTGCAAGGGAAGAGTTGATTATAAAATGAAACAAGAATGCAAGCCCTGAATTAAATAAGCCATCAGCAAGGAGGATGGTATTAAGAGTGAAAACCTGCAGGAAGTGCCTATGAAACAATATCCTAAGGTCCTAACAGGGAGAAAAAGAATCCCTAAGTCAAAATAAAACAGCTGCATAGAAGCAGATGATTAGTGTGAATGCAAAGCAGGTTACAATAATAACTTGCAGTGCTCTGAGGGACCTGCTTCCACTGGCAAATATCCACTGCACGCTGGCCTGTTAGTTGGGTCCTGGGCAATGTGCAACAAACATAGAAAATGAAATGGTTAAAACAAAGTATGTGCCATTCTGCATTTTATTCCAAAGTCTGTCTCTAAGTAGGTATTATAACTCTGACTTTTCTAATTATTTAAAGGTTAAAGCACAGACACAGAAATAGATTTTCTTAGACTTCATATTTATAAAAGAGAGCAGTAATACTGTCATTTTTTTCTTCATTATCCATTTATCACTGATAATGGCGGGGGGAACCCAACAACACTTAATTCTACGAAGAAACACTGACATTACAATTAGCCTCAAAAAGTGCAAAATAATTCAAGCAAGCCAGCTTAATTTTAGGTTTTTTCCCTCCATCTTGACTAAAGAATCATTTTTGGTTAATAAATCTGAAGGTTGGCTGTAACTTAAACAACACAAAAAAACCCCAGTTTTCAATCCTGCCAGTGCTCAGTTACTGAAGTGAATACTGGAGTTCTATTTTTTTTTTTTTTTCATGAATGTCTTAAAAAAAAAAAAAAGTCAAAGGTATAAGAAAATGTACAGACTGTATATTTTTTTAATAAAACATTAAGCTTTATAAAAATCTGTTGTTAGCCACTGTTACAAGAACAACTGTAACATGGCCTTCTGTAGGTCTTTCACGAACAAAAAAAAGTTTTTTTAATTAAATTATAAATTATTGTAAGGTAGTGAAGTACTATAAAGTACTTTCCATACAAAAGAAAACGGATTCTGAGACAGAAAAAACACCTGATAAGGTGATACTGAAACATTCAATTTACAGCCTTAAGAGAGCACAATGAGGATTTTCAGCGTGTTCAGTGATCATGTAAGAGAAAAGCTCAGCGAAGACATTTTGAAATGCTACGTTGGAATGCATTTGTTTTAAGTAGAGATCAAATCACATGTGTTCGGGACTAGTAATGGAATTTTTCATTATTATTCTTCTGACTACAGCCCAATTCAATTTCAGAGCATGCTTAAATTTAGGCACATAAACGCTCCTTTTGACTTCAAAGTACGGATTCATGTACTGAACTGCTTCCTGATTGGGGAATCATGTCAGTTTTGGTGAAGATAAAACTGCTTTTCTCAAAAGGTATTAAATAGTAACATTTGCTCTCATTCACACTGAAAAATAAACATAGAGAAGTATTTACCTATACCATAGCGAATTAGCAGTATCATGGATAGGGATGAATTTGTAAGAAAATGAACTGATATTGAGCTAATTCCTGGGAAATACTGCAGCGATTGATATTTTACCCACTTTCTCACTAATAGTGGACACATGAAAATGGATCAGGTGGCTCTTCCCCTCAATTAAAAAACTAGATGGTGATGCACAGCTACTTCTGTGGAAAATGAGCAGTCTGGCCAGGGGAAGGGATGCCCTCCGTGCCTCCTTTTCCCAGAGTACTGACCCCTTCTCACAGCTCAACAAAGGCACAACAAGCCAGAGGACAACAGATAGAAAACACGCATCATGCAAAAGGCAGCCAAGAAAACAAAGGCCTGGGCTCTTCTTCCACAGCCACCACCACTGGCACGTCCATCCCAGTTTGAGGCAGGGTGATGGCGAGAAGCCCAGTGGGGAGCACGGGGCAGCTAAAGGATGGAACTGGCGGGGCACCCCTTGGCCCTCGGGCCTGGGAAGCAAACAGGCACCCTCGCTGTGTGGCCTGTGGGGAGGGAACAGCCCATGCTCCATTTCCACATCAAAAACCCCACACATAATTGAGGGAAAATGATTATTAATAATAACATAGAAAAGTGAGAAACTTTCATTTCCCAAGCTTGAACACATGGGACTAGCAATACTGCTCTTCTCCAACTCAGGTGGGAGGCAAACCCAACTAATCATCAGTGTTGCACACACTTAAGAAAGGGTCAGAGAAAAATGCATTTCTTTTATAAAAGGGAGAGTATCATCATACAAAGGCATGCAAAGAGGCCATAGGAGAAGTTTAGCTTTGCTCAGTTTGGAGTGATTCTTCTGAAAACCAGAAAAAGCCTCCTCAGCGCTCCTACCTAGCCCACTCTTTTCTCCACTCCACCTTCTCAAGTGCAAACACTCCCTCGAACTTCTGCTTGGCAGCAGTGGTCCCTTCCCTCTGCTGTTGCTGAACCGCCAGGAGAGGCAACCCTCTCCGGACCCGTTTCCCTCCGCATGATGGGCACTGCTGTACCGCATGGTCAACTGATAGTATAAGATGGTACCAAGGCCCTTCACAGCCACCAGTAGCAGAGTGGTTTCAGAAATGCATGCATCAGGGTAAATGATGATGCTCAACTGAACAGAATTACTTCAACTTCCTAGGTTATTTCTACAGAAATTGGTATCAACATTAGTTTGAACTTGCAGCAAAAGAGACTTTTCTGTTTCAGCAGAACAACAGGCAAAGACAGGAATAGACCTAAACCACACACAGAGAAGCGACAGAAGGGTGGGGAAGGTTCTCTAGATTGCACTCCCAAATGAAGCCTATTAAGCAAGTGCTTCTCAGTACCTAGTTCTGGATTTCTTGAAGGTAGGATGTACAAAAACGTACAGAAAATATTCTAGCCTCATGGGGACATGTGTCACCTTAACAGGTGTCTAGATGATACGAATTGTATGAAAGAGCAGATGACTAAAGTCCAATACATGCAGACCTTTTGAACCAGACAGTTAATTAAAAATTAAATACAAGATATAAGAAATTAAATATGTAAATTACCAAGTAGATTTCTTAAATTTATAGTGATGATATGAGACTAGAGAACCCAAGATGAATCTTACTACTGAGATATGCAGGGGCATATACACAGCACAACCCAGACTAGTATTATAAAACCAGGAAGCAGAATTTTTATAAAGCATTTACTAACTATTAGAATCCCCTTATTTTTGTTAGACACTGATATAGACAGATTAATATAAAATTGTGTGAAGAAGGTAATGGCCATTTACAATTTAGGAAAAAACAAATTGCTAAGCAGATGGTCTCATACCTGTTGTACTATTGTTGTTAGTTCCAGACAGAGCTGTATGACATTATTTCTTGTTACTGAGTAGTCTGTGACAGCAGCAAAAGGTGATCTAAAAGAAAAGAAGAAGAAAAAAACGTTGAATAGCACTAGCATATATCTACTTGCTTCACGGGTGTACAATGCGCTTAATACACATTGTTTCTAGAGATACTAAAATCACACAGAATACCCAAAATGTACTACTAAAATTGTAAAATACAGGATACATATCCATGGAAAATGTTCATCTCTCCTTGGTTTTGCAGTTTTTAAGTTCCTCTTTAAGAAATTCCATTTATAAAAGCATTATTTCTCACAGTCTTCCAGTTTACTTCTGGACTGCCTTTACTCCCCCAGAAAAAGCCCACCTTGCTTTCTGCATTTGTTTGGGAATACCCTCATAGAGGCAACCAGAGGCACCGCTTCCACCTGTGATATGAATGGTGTCCAGATGTGAATCAGATCAGAAAAGCATTTGGCTGATTCACTGGGATTCCTGGGACCTGATCTAATATCTGGTAAAAGTACTGGAGGGGCTCAGAAATAAAATCTTTATCCAAAGGGGAGAATAGCATTTAGAGCCAGATATGCATCAACGTTCAGAAGCAGATGCAAAGGCTAAATTGGAGGCACAACCGAACATCCCCACACACTGTGCTACAATCAGAAGTGCTTAGTGAAATGAAAAGTGTAATCCAGCATTTAGAGATTTCACCTACATGTATCCTATACCTTAAAACTTCATGTTAGAATGTTTAAAATGCTTGCCTACCTAGAAGCTTGCTTGTTTTCTAGAGGCACTGCTAAAATATATTTGGTTAGTGAGGCTGGCAGTCATCTGATTTCTGTACTACAAGTCTGTGTTAAATTATTAACTCAACTTGGCCTATTTTCTATATTCAAGAAGTAGCCAAACACTAGGCAGGACTGGTATTTTCTCCAAGAGGAGTCAAAATTTTGACTTCATTAGTGTGGCAAATGAGGTTTTTATGGGCATTATTAGCAACGCAAGGATGGCATTTCTCCCTAATATACCTGCTTCAAACATTTAAAACAAAAAAAGGTGGCAAAGAACCACAAGGACTGTAATGTCTGAATAAACTAACAACAGTAACAACAGATCATGCAATGTGCCAAGATCTCTAAACAATACTTTAAGTGTGGTTGCCTTTAAATTAAGCTGGGTGACTAGTCCCTTCCCCAACTGCCTTCTTTCATCACATTTTAGAGCATACATATTCGTATATACCTTTAAGAGTTTTACAGTGCTGGTTGGTATTATGCCTTCCTCTTTTAACCCTGAAGACAAGTTTCCAGTACAAAGAACTCTGCTATAAGCATGTCCAAATGATAACTACAAATATAGTTCTACTGGTTCTTAATAGGTTTCTAAATTTCTTTTCCATATGCAGAATTACTGAAATTTTAGTGCAGGCAGATTTGGAACTGTCCGTAAATAAACCCATGTGAACTTCCCTATCTCCTCCTGCTTCTTCTAATGCCATCTTTCTTCTCCAGGGCTCCCACTCCAGCCCTGATGGTTCATAAGACAGAATGAACTTTGAGGTGCATACTCAAGTCTAGCAGCTTTAATTTGATGTAATACATCATACAACAGCATATACTTTCTGCCCGTATTTTCTAGGGAGAAAAGCAGTACATTCTTTTTAAAATAAAAGTACAGAAACTGGAAGCTAGGCAGAGTTTAAGAAACACAAAGGCAACAAGAGAGTGAGGACTTAGTAGACAGCATATGGGTAAGTTTCAAAAGGTGCCTTACAAAAGCTATTTGACGCAGACATGTAATCACAATTCAAAGTCCAAGTTTTATGCAGTATATGGCAACTGTAGAGTAGGTACACGCTACGGCAGGCCTACCCACAGACACATGCACAGAGTATTACTGAAGTTCTGGAGACATGTGAGCGTATTAAAGGATAAAAGGTAACTGAACTGCTTGGTTATGAACCATAATTGTGTTTTAAAAAGTACATTAGCCAAGATGTACAAAAACACTCATAGTTTTCCTTTCAAAATTGTAACTGTTGAGGTTCTGAAATCTACCTGAAACCTTGATTTAAAAAGGTCATGTTCATTTATGAACTCACTTTTATTGAAGATAAATGGAATCAAGCCAGCAAATGGT
Source organism: Aptenodytes forsteri (assembly GCF_000699145.1). Classification (NCBI taxonomy): domain Eukaryota; kingdom Metazoa; phylum Chordata; class Aves; order Sphenisciformes; family Spheniscidae; genus Aptenodytes; species Aptenodytes forsteri. Next base: position 3,219,697 of record NW_008795041.1, on the reverse strand, counting down.
ATTATTTTACTTTAAGTATGGATGTTAATACAATCTGATCCTCAAACTACACAACTGGAATCTATTTGACATTTCAAAGCCTCCAGCATTTCTCTAAACAAAATCGCATGGTAGGCTTTGACTTGTAATACCGCATCATCTTCCCTCATACTTTTACAATTTAGTTTGGTTTCATGGTTCATGAGGAAAATAATGACATTTTTACCATCGTTGCTCTTAGTGAAGATCCTTAGAAATGCCCCAAATAAACTTTGTTGACATTAAAAAACAGGCAAAGGGACGGAGACTGACTTTTTGTTACATTGATGTTTACACAGTGAAGATTTACTGAAAACAGCATGTGAAGCAGGCAGCAAGGGTGCCAGCAGGAGGGAAAAGACTACTAAAAATCATTAACTAATATGTAATATTTTGAAAAGCACTTCACAACTTGGAAGGATAAGGAGACAGGTCCATGTTATACAGACTTTGCTCCTGCAGAAAACGTAAGGGGTCCTCAAGCTGCCTCCTCTATAGGTCTCTGTAGCTTATAAACTGACTCCCTCACATCAGTTTCTGCGATGCCTCTCTGGGGTATTGCTGCAAATTGGACCAGTAAAATTGAAATTCCCTTTCCTCCCCCTCCGCAGTTCAGACCACTTCCCTGGAGGCAATCTGCACGCACAACTATAAAGCCACTACTGCGTAAGCAGCTGGGGAAATGGTAAGGACAAAAGCCTCTTTAAATATTTACTACCAAAGGAAACGTATTTTGATATTGCATCCCAAGGCTCAATTTGAACAGTGAAAGTCCAGCAAGACTTAGCATAACAACATGCCAGCAGTTACAACCAAAATATCAACAGAAACTTCATTGTAGGATCCCTGACTGGATTTCATAAAAGACACAGTGTGAAACACCAATCTGACAAAAAAACTCTTCATTAATAATATATCCACTGACTGTAATTTTAATACAGCACAATAGTATTGACTTGCAACAGATGAAACAATATGTATAAATGCAAATAAAGTCTACATACACTACAACTTTTCAACTGACTGCTAAAACACTTTCCTTCTCAAGGCATCAGAAACACACCAAGTAAAAGGAACTCCTTGTTTGATTAGATTGCTTCTCTCTACTTTTTAAAAATTATTTCCTTGGCTTGGCTGCGCCATTTCTATCAACTTCCAATTTCTACTCTTTTCGTTCAAAGCCACATCTTTAACAGTCCCTTGGACCTTTAAGTCTCAGGCACCTCCCAGGCTCCAGTGAAGCAAAGTCCCTGAGAACAACTGCAATTTTCAACATGTGCTGTCCAATTCAGTGCTCTAAGTTAAACAAGAACTAAAGAACTGCCCTGGACTGGGGCCATATGTTGCCCCACTTCCTGCTGTGACATTGACCTCAGTGTCCCATTGTCTCACCTCTCTCTCAGTCATTTCCGAGACCTTTTTCCACATACATGTCCCTATTCATGGAACTTTTTTTACTCAGTTTCTCTTGTGATTAATTTGTTCTTCCTTCAAAACCTCTCTGTGATTCTCTTCCGTTGCAAGACCCACATAAAACACCTTTGTAGTACCACAGAGCACCTACCCGACCACATGCCCTTTCCATTCATTTCCTCTTCGAGACCTCTGCTGGTTTCTCCTTTCCATTCTTTGTCTACCCCTTCTATGCCTGGTATCTTAAGAAAAGGAGATTTATGCAACCACATGAATACTTCTGCACACACGTGCAGGATGTTTTTGCCCTTGTTCTCACCTTCTGCCTTCTCCCATTCCAACATTTGAAGCCATTAGCCATTTTCAAACCACTTTCACAAATGAATGGGTAATAGGTTTCAAGGGTAATGAAGTTCATACATGTTTTGTGATCATGCCTGCAGCTGGAAAAGTGGGAGCCTCTTAATTTTGCCACTGTGCGAACCCACATTGTGAGCCTGCACCTTATTAGACACCACAGATTCCAGCGAGACGAAGAGCTTCTACCTACCTCATTCACAGGGGAAAAAACTTACAATCGGTGCTTTTTTTTTTTTTTAACATTAAAGTCAATCAACTTCAAGACCCTAATTTATAGGAAATAAGGTTTCCCTAACACCAGGCATGACAGAGCTACTGGTTCTTTTCACGTTTTTTAAACTGGTGTTTGAGATAAATAATAAAACACCTCTGAAACATGAATTTGTTAATACATGTGGAATGCAGGCTGTAACACACATGCATGTATGCATACACTTTCATGAATTGAGACCTAATTAAAAACGTTAGCAGTATCAGCATCTTTCAAACTGAAAAAAAATTATATTCTCTAACACTAATTCATTAAGCCACCCTGAAGGATTGGTAGAAAAAACAGCTACATCAGTATAGCACAGCTAATTCCCTCACAGAATTAAGAAATAATACGATTCAACAGCTATTAATACTCACAGCTACTGATTGCACATGAAGGAAAATCCTTCCCAAACAATTAAAAGAAGATGTGTATTGTGAAGGATATGCATACACTCGGTATTTCTACATTATCAACATTTTTGACCTCATATGCTTTAGCCTCCTCATCTGTCTTCTTCATATAACATTTGGTTAGTGGAAAATGATACATAGAAATAACTATTTCACTTTAAAAAGTTGCAATTTGGATAAATACAGACTGCTGTTAGTAAAAGCATTGCCCCAAAATAAAAGTTAATCATATTTCACCACTAGTTGCAGTACTGAGCTATTTTATAACAATAGACATTGTGAGGGGTTTAAAACCAGTATCATACTTACTTTAGCATCCTAACAAGCAAAAACATCCTCAGAGCAATTTGATTAAACATAACAGTCCAAAATCTTTTAAAGAGCGGTAACCAAATCAGTAATATAACTTGGTCTTCAAAGGTTACACATTAAGCTCAAATAAAAATCTGAATGTACAATATTGTTGCATATATATTTGTGCCAAAGCTGTCTAAGATTCATAGTTTTAGGCTTTCATGAAACAAACATTTTATTTGTATTTCTAACGGAACTGCTTTATGTGGAATCAGAGAGGAATGCAGTCAAATTCACACTGGATAAAGGCATTCTTTAAATGAGCGCTCTGTTAAACATTTACAGCTGTTCCAGTAGCACAATACGGTTAAGTACCATAGCATTCTTAGACAGCACTTACTGACAGGTTTGGCATACCATTCAAACAAGCATAAAGGGAAATGCATAAAGGAAACATAAGATTCACAGGTTTAAGACTGAAAACCAGTTGCCAGAAAGTGCATTATTTGTGTGGTGAGTAAAGAATCGCTAAACTCTTTGGTTTCTTTTTGTTTGGCTTTTCATTTGTTTTCCCCCGCCATCGTGTGTGCAAAACAGATTTACCCTGTCAGGACAAGCAATAACCAAGCACGGCTAACAGGACTGTATGGCTAACAGGACTGTATGAAGTCTCTTATAAAGGAGACTCTAAACCAGTAAGACTTTCTTTGTAAGTAAGAAGTTATGGGCTTGCAAACATTCAAGCATAATTTTCCCAATGAATGCTCCTCTTTACTTAAAACTACAAAACAGTCACACCATAAATATCACCAAGGCTCATTCACCGAAAACAACAAGACAAAGAAATCCAGCTGAACACATTTTACCTACAGTGGAAGAAAATGTATGCATTGTGTATGTCACCATGGTGAAAAGAGGGAGATCCATTTTTGAGTGGGGAATGCGTTCTGCTACCACAGCGCTTTCATACAAAGCAGGCTGAAAGGGTGCGCTGAAGCTGAACACCTAGAATTGTTCATACATAAACAAGAGTGTGTACATCGTTGCAGGCTGCACTTCTCTGTAGGCAACAGAGCATCACCAAAAAAAGTTTACACAGCCCACAGTGAGGCTTGGAGGTCCTGTTCTGCTGTCCAGACTTAACCACTGAAGCATTCAAATGTCCTTAACTTCAGGCACAGATTTTAGCCTTACTTAATAGGATTTATGTACACATGTAAGTGCTTTGCAGAATATTAGCACATTTAAGCCCATGCCAAAATGACTTGCCCACCTGGGGTTAGAAGTCAAAGAATTACGCCCCACCACTCTGTGAATGGCCCTAAAAGAAGACCTAGACTTGCCAGAAAGGCCTTTTACTCTGAAATTTTACATTTTGTTACTACTGTCAGCAATTTGACCCATATCTTTCATATGACCAACAATTTCTATGGGGGGCTTTTTGTTCATCTCCTTGTTCCATTTTGTTCACGTATCATGTATCGAGACAGCAGTGGTAAATTAATCAGACTGGTGCACATTTGTCAGCCTGCTAGTTTTTCTCTGGCCACAGCACTGGAAGTCTGGAATACAAAAATCTATCTCTACAAGATCTCTTTGTTCCTACTACTTAGACTTCAGTGTAATCCACAGCAGCAGTTTAAGGTTTTTATTTCTAAAAGGGGGATAGTGCTAGGGAGAAAAACAAGGGATACAGGAGAGTTGCTGTGAAAGACATATTGAATCACTGCCCACACAGATGGCTGAGTCAAACAGTACACTCAAAAAATCCAGTGTTCCCTGACAAATCCTAATTCATGACCATTAAAATCTGTGACACAACAACAGACGCAAAATGTTGTAGTAGTTATCTCATGGGAAGTTGAGTATATTTTCTTAAATCCTTAATTGAAAAATAAACTACCACATTATCTTAGTTGTGTCTTTAATGAAGACTCTATTACAGCCCTAACAAAAACCATCCCTTTCTCACTCCTAGTCTCTAAGTCCACGTTCATAGTTTATACAGATATTGTTACTATTTGCTGAGATCCAAAACATTCTTCTTGATGCTGCACAAGATACATGGTATGACGAGTCCTTGCTTCAGATACCATGGCCCAAGCACTACAGAGTAGGCAGGAGCAGGAAGCCCAGAAGCACAACTAAGAAATTTCTCTTGGTTAGTGCAATCAGCAGGAAATACAGATTTCCAGGGTGTTTGGTTGGCAAAGAAGACGGAAGTGTGGTGGAAGTCAATGAAGACAACATATCAAACCAAGAGCAACATGGAAGATGGCACCTGCAGAACCAAGGGATGCAAACAAGCTGTGTGCTAGCAGGGCAAGGAGACAAGATGGGAAGAGACAGAGCTCATGCAGCTGCCACCACACGTCACCCCAGGTCAGGTTCCCTCAGGATTCTTCCTCTTCCACAAAGAGCATTACAGTTCTTCTCAGTTAAGACTACAGTAATGAGCTCTACCTGTTAAATTTAGCTGTCCCATGAAAGAAAAACATATGATGTACAGTGGGACTTGAAGGGGGAAAATGGGACGCTTAAAGGATGTGTAAAAGATGCTTCTGCTCCCAAGGCTGCCTTCACTTTGCAGCAGCCTCTGACTCATTAGGAGACAAACTCAACACTCAACATTGTGCCAACTTCTGATGAAAATACAACCTTCTGTCTGTCTGTCAGATGGTTTGGTAAGTTCTGGGAGAAAAAGTATTGGATGAATCTGAGCACGCTTCATTCAGGACTCATCACAATTTCAGCAGTACAACCAATGGGTAGTAGCAAATTAGTAGAAAAGGGATGAGATGCAAGTACAGTATAAGAGCTGGCTGTGTCGTAACCAGAGAGGAAGTTAGTTATAAGCATTGTTCAATGCTCTAAACTTGGAGCTCAGAAGAATTTTCTGTGATCCCTATGATATCATTGCTTTTCAGTTCATATTTATCCCTGGACAAAAGCTAGGAAGTTTTCACTGGTGTCACTGAAGATGCAAATAACATGGTAAAATCCTAACATAATTTTGTTAAAGATGAAAAAAGTAGTTTGATTCTCAAAATCCTCCATGAGTTCACGGTGCTTTTAGAGCAAGAAAGCCATGGATGGATGATGTATATTTAATTCAGAAATCTCAGAGAGGCAGTGAACACCGACACATCCACACACAAAGCAATACTTTTACAAAGTGGTTTTCAGGTGGACTGTAAATGTGTGCTGTAAGAACAAAACCTTACCTGGGATTAACAGAAATAAATATGTCTAATTTAAATTTCAGTTAAATGTGCAGATACTACTGGACATACTACTGTACAGAAAAAAATACTTTTATGAGGTTAGAGATAGCTTTATGCCACAAAATTGCAATGCATTCATGTTGTGGATCCACAATAGTGAACTCACAACAGTAATCCTACTTTAATCACACATTTTAAAAAATTCTCTCTGTTATACCTTATGTTTAGCTTGAGGGACGTAAAACTTTTCACCTCAATTTTTATTTTTAGATCAGCTGCACACATTTTTCAATTGTGGTTTTTCTTCATTCATTCTAATCGTTTTCTTTAACTATTCAGTTTATTTTCTTTTCAACTATGTTTTTTTTGATTGTCAGCATTCCAGTTTTCCTAGATGTTTAACTTCCTATTTTATATTTTTGAACACTGTACTGAAAAAAAAAAAAAAAAAAAAAAAAAAAAATAGAGGGAGATCTGTACTCATTACATTTGCTACCTGGCTTCCAGACTGTGGCATACTTTGTGGTCAGGAGTATAAAGCAGAGAGTTTTCCTGTTTTCCTTGCTTGACCAGAGTGCTGCTTAACAGTATTTATCTCCCTCCTGCTTTGATACCAAACAATACATTTGCATAAAATGACTTGCCCAAACTTTGAAGGCAAGGTTGTGTGTGTTGTCACTGTAATTCAAAAGAAACATTGAGAAATACATGTATCAGAGCTGCTATATATAATCTCAGCAAAGGAAACATATTGCGCAGAAAGCAGAGGTTTCCTCCCCAGGATGGAGTGTGTCAGCCCTATAAAAGGCAGAAGAATATCCAGGAACCTGACACATCAGAGAAGGAGGAGGATTCAGAAAGACGGCATATATTACTATTCCAAAGAATACAACTTTCATGAATTACAGGAATAAAGACTGAAAAGAACACCAATGATCTAACTGGAAGTCTAGAACACCTGGATGACTGTATATATTATTCTCTAATTCTTGAGAAGTATCACTGGAGACATTTAGACGCCAAGCTGCTTTGAATATCAGGTAAGTAGTTTGTTGTTATAGCCTGAAGTGTCGTTTTCCATCAGCCTAAGAGCTAAGTTAATTGTCAAGTGGAAATGCACCAGACGTTCACAAAAGACTCTCATAGGTTTTTTTCAAGAAAGCACCAACCTCATCAGCAAATTGGCCTGGAAAAATTTGAAGATTAGGGAAAGAGTATAAAATAAAACATTATTAAGCTAAAACTTTTTTTTTAAGTCTTCTGGAAGAGAAGATAGATTTTGTGGACTAAGAAAGTAACAGGAAGTTAAAATCAGTCTAAAAAGTTTAAGGACATAATCTATTACTGTGATGACAGTTTCTTTACAGGATGTTATTGGAGAGCTATTTCACGCTCCTCAAAATCACCAGCCAACCTCTTTTGAAAATAGCTAGGATTCTCTACTAAGTTTTCCAGTTCCTAAATGAAACTAAACCAGAAGACTTTTAAAGCCTGGCAATAAAAGCTACCCTAATTTTCAGTAAAACTCAATCTCTGACATACATCTGGAAGTAGGACTGCTCCAGGCAGAGACCTGGAACAAAAAGCGTCCTCGGATCGGCCCTGCACAGTGGCACTGCAAGAGCCACAGTGAAAGTGATTCAGCAAATCACAACTCTCGCACTCCTTTCGATAATTGTGCCTGGCCTAACGAGGTCCTTATAGATTGTGTCTTACAGAAACATCGTAAAAAGAGAGTTCGCTAGAGCAGCAAGTGAAGCACAAGTCGTATGGAGTCATCACCATTCCCTACACATAAAAACCACATCATTGCATTTCTATGCAAGCTGGAGCTGCTGCTAGCTGCTTTTTCCAGACGTGACCTGAAAAACACTGCATAGGGGCAGCCTAGTATGGCTGGTACAATGGGGGGCATAACCCTAATAGCCACTTTGTTCCTCCTAATGGTTTGTTCTCCCCTCTCTCACACCCCAGAGATGGAACTGGTGTTAGAAACCAACCAAAAAACTAAGATTTGGGGCCCAGATTTCATAGTAACAGCTGTGCAGAATAAAATTAAATCCATGTTCTGGACTTTAAATACATTATTTTTAAAATCTTTCTATCTCCCCCTAGTGGCCCCAATAGCTTCTTAGAAGCAATATAATAAGCAGAATCCTATTGATCTCCAGATGTTCCCACTTCCTGAGAAAAAAGCAGTCATTGGCCTGCCTTCGTCCTAATTTGGGGGCTTCACAAAGAAGGAAGAACAAACCTAACCAAAATACCCACGCCCTCATAAATCAGAAAAGTCTTAAAATGTTACAGAAAACATTTGCCAGAACCAGGTGTTCAATCTACACAGATCTTCAAAAGGACTTTCCCAGAAATCTGAATGAAATTAAAATATCACTTCTAGGAAGCCTTATTTGGACACTAAAGACAGCATTGCTAAAAGCAGGCTACCACCATGGCTGCCCTCATTTTTAACTTCTTGGAACTCCTCGGTCTGATCAGCTATCATTTCAGATAAATGCAAAAGTCATTTTGCACTATACCGGGAGTAGAATTGATACGCATGTTTTTAGAAATTATTTTATAGACCTTCCCCCACCAACACTAAAACCTGATAACAGAATTATCTCTGACAAATACAGTATAGCTGCCTTTATAAACATGATTTTACTAAGAGGTAATTCTCGAAACACTTCTGAGCTACAAACAAATTTTACAGGCTGGATTTGTCTTTTAATATTAAAAGTGCATAATTTGGGCGGGCTGCACAACACTACAGTGACACATTAGTGCTCAGATGCAGATGTTTCCTAGCGTCAACAACTACTTTCTTCCTGAAGTTCAACTACTAAATTCATATTAAGATGCCAAAACCACATTGTTTTTCAAAGTGTTAAATGTATATGTATGCAAAAGTTTTCTTTTTAATACCAGACTATTTTATGCAAAAAAAAAAAAAAATCTCAACTTTGTAACTAACAGTCTTTATCCATTAGCCACAATTCCAATGAGAATACAATCAAGGTTATTTCTAAATAGAAAGAAGTGGCAAACACTGATCTGCCTATGCAAAAGAACATGGTTTTTTACTGTTCCTTCTATTTTAGAGCCCAGAATGATATGCTGTTCTCTGCCAAAAATGACTTGCAGGGAGAAAAAATGAAACCTACAGGTCTTCCAAGTAACAACAACAGGCTAGAGGCAGAGATTAAAATATATTCACAATTTTTCAAGTCTCAGTACTAAACTCCTTTCATGAGATTGTACTGCTTCTCTGCACATCTGATGTTAAACATCTAAATAGAAATTTAGGAGCTCAACTTTAGGTACTCTGGTTTTGAAACTTGGGGAAAGGCTAGAAAGGGAGGAGAAAAGAAGAAGCAGTGGTAGCTGCAGTCTTGAACAAAAGACAGAGTTTGCAGTTCAGCTTAAGAAATGGAAAAGATTCATGCCTCACCTAAACCTTTCATATGGAAATCATTTATGGGATAGAAGCCAGTTTTCCTCAGGAAAATGAAACACAACAAAACCGACAGCAGTAAATGCAAACAATTGTCGGATTTTAAGAATTACACAAAGATCATACTCTGCTGGATACAAAATAAGATACACCTTTAAAACAAGATAAGCATTTTATTTTCGCTCATAAAAATGCACTGTGATGCATTTTATAAAGACATACAGATAGACTAATTTTAACCACTTCAGGAGTTTCAATGATCATCTTAAATACCTGCATATTACTCTTGCTATCATTAGAAAAATATCACTACAGATATAGTAAAGAGGAGCACTTCAGTCCTGGTCCCAAATACTTCCTAGGTAATAGAGGTAAAAGTATAAGACAGCTCCAATTGCACCTACAGTTTCAGAGGTGTTTCACTGCCATTTAAAAAGCCTAAAATGCAACATGCGTGTTTACACACGCACACACACAAACACACACACAGGAAGTATATATTGACACCTATATAATAAAAAGTATGATCACAGTTTTGTGAATTTGACACTATCAGAGCAACGACTCTGACTTATGCAGGTCAAAGTGTTCTTCTGTATTAATAATAAAATACATGTATAACCTAATGATGTCATCCTGTTGCTATATTGTATTTCCAGACACATGTAGGGTTGCAGTGCATTTAGAAGTATTGTACTGAAATGCTATCTGAATTGCATGCTGACTTAACAAAAAAAAATTGCTACAAACATCCTCTCAGAATTTGTAAATGAATTCTGCTTCCATTTCAATGTCTACATTACATTTTGTAACGAAGTTGGGGTTTGTGCGTGTGCGTGATCTGGTTACCTGTGACACATTTGGGAGATTTTACCTGTCCAACCAAGCCAGCAGACTTTTAGCTGCTCCAATCAGATCCACTACTGATGTCAGAAAATCATTTGGTAACTTGCGGCTGGTCCTTCCATCATAGTGACCACTCCTCCTCCTCCCAGTGATGAAGTTCTGTAGATTTTTCGCAGATGCATTCAGTTTGTGAGAAAGGGTTTTTAGATTTTCTGTTTCCAAACCATAGTTCTGCATTGAAGAAAAAGACAAAAAAAAGAAAGTTAGCCTTGCAGCTGAACATGAAGTACCAAGAACAGCAAGACTGCTCTTCTGCTTCAAAACTTAACCATTCCTAATAATTAAGGTAGAAATACACCCACTCATTAGTTTTTAAATGTATGGCATGTTCTGTTTCTAAAGTGCATAAAAATAGAACAAAAGAAGAGCAAAATTATGAGTGATCCCTTAGCTGGTTTTACGTGCACTGAGAGAAACATCTCAAAATGAAGAAAAAACGTAGCCTGGAACACTGATTTCTCAAAGCAGTGCATCACTCTCAGTTGATCTGATGGTTCTCTCAGTAGATCTGATGGTTAGGGATCAGTCCCTTGTGCCCGTACTCACACCGATTCCTAAGATCGTACTAGGCAAGAGGGCTTGCAACTAGCAGAAGTACACAGTATGGACACAGTGTGACACCAAATTGCTTTTGTTGGTTTCAGTGAAGGAAGCATGTTCATTACCTTCTTTTTATTCCTGTTAGCAGTAAAGGACCACCAGAATCACAGACTAGAGAACACAGCGCTACTCTGCACAATGTCTGTGTTGCCCTTTTAAAGTCAAGTTGTAAATTTTGCTTCCATTTAAGAGTCAATCTCTCAAACTTAAATTATGTTCCTCAGCTGTGCAGCAGAGACAGAAATAATTATGCAGAAATATTAACAAATAGTACTTGAAAATCCTTCAAATAATACACAAATGTTGCTGAAACGGCACTAGAGAATGCCCTAATTTAATGTTCAATTACAATATAATATAGTACTGTCAGTGATTTGTTATTTGTATAATAGATTTGTTTTCCTCACAAATGCAAAGAATAATAGAGTTATTTCAAAAGAGATCTTTTGCTTTTGTAAAGGAGTAAGCAATTGCATAGACTTGAACTTACTACTCCTGTAAGAGAAAGATGGGACTTCTGAAGGTGCTCCTCGCCTTAACCACATCACAGGGTTGTAACAGGGGATGCTCACAACTTGTTCAGTTGACGATGGAAAGGGCTACTTACTATCGAAGGTGGACCATTTCCTACCACAAATGGTGATGAAGTAGGATGTAGAAAGCCCCTCAGCTGCACACAGAAAAATCCACTTCCTAACGACACCTCCTGTCCTCACTAGCTCTCATCCCAGGGCCCCAGTTTGGTCCCCACACTAATCTGTCCATAAGGAGAAGAGATAGGAGAAGGGATATATTTGCCAATGCTAACTGAAGGCTCATGAAGCTTATTTACCTGTCTTTTTTCAAAAACCAGAGAGAGGGAGGGAGGGGGGGGGGGGGGGGGGGGGGGGGGGGAGGGGACGGGACAAGATTATTTACAGCAGTTGTCATGCTCCTAATCCAAACCATCTACTAAATGAACTTAATCTCCTCTTTAATTATACAGGGCCTGCAGGAAGATTACACTGAAGCCAGGTCCAGTGAGCCCCCAGCCCTTGCACAACGTCTACTCCCAAGCAAATGGGAGATCATTGCGGAAAGGAGTGACTTCAGCACATGGCTTGTCTTCCGTCTCCCAGCCAGACCCTCTTCGTGCTTGTAAACCAAACACACTTTGTGAGGGAGCCGCTAAAACGACAGCCATCTTTCCGCAGCAGAAGATGCACTCTGGGACTCGGCTTAAGGGGGAAGTGACTATAAGCTAAGGTTGCATTTTAAAAATCTCTGCTGTAACTTCTGAGAGCATCCATATTTTGGGCAAGGAAGGCTTTGCGGGCATGTTTCTCAACTGCACAGTTTCTGCGTAGGCGCCATCCTCTGCCACCACGCTCAGTTCCCAATTAGACAAATTGTATGTTTGGGCAGTGGACTTTTCCACCATGTAAATATTCGATAGCAATTATACAACAGATAGAGTTAGGTTATAAATAAAAAATTACAAGATGAAAACAATAAATTAGGATGGAAAAGTAAAACGTACTTTATTATGCAGCTAAATGGCTCATAACTAATAACTTATTAAATCAGTCCAAATTAAAGAGATAAACATCAGATAAAAATAAATTTGTTTTTGCTGCGGTTTTCTGCGGTTGCTGTGGCTGAAAGAGCACGATGGAGATCGAGGACTCAGTAGGAACAAGTTGGGTGAAAAAAAACAGGTTCATTCTTATTTCATCCTGCTTCATGAGCACCTAGCTCATTTTGGCAAAATTAACGGGGGAAGAAACAAATAGAAGATATTCTGGATGAAAGATACATCACACAAAATGTCTTACAGATCAGCCAAACCAAAACCCCACCACAAGCGAGCCTCACGACACCCACACAATGTGGCGCTTACCTCCCCAAACATGGGGGGAATGACCGCAAACCACAGGCTGGCCACAGGGCTTCTCACAGGGTTTCCTTCTTTCTGACACACTGACACGTTGAACTTCTTAATTCAGGGGGCTGTTACTAAGAAGTTGAGTGCAATTATCCAAATACCACGCTTGCCTTCAAAGCACATGAGGTAAATGTGAGTTTCCTCAGCGGTCACCACGCTGCACCTCCCAGCACCCTCAGCCCACGCGTCTCGCGTTCACCAGTGCTCCGACACACGACCTGCGCTTCACGCCTGACCTAGTGGAAAAGGCCTGGCTCCCTGCTGCACATGGCTGCCCCCCCCCCGCCCCAGCACTGAGCCGGTCCCGAGCCGTGGAGGAGACCTCATCCCTCAGCACCAAAACTCGTTGTCCTTCGTTAAGCTGGGGGTGTGCGTGGGGAAGGAGCTGGCCAGGCCCGGGGCACCCGCTCACCTCCCCAGCCAGCGCAGGGCCCACGGCCGGGGGCCCTCGCACTGAGGCCCAGGCTGGATCCAAACGCTCCTCCTCAACAACCCCATATTACTTCACCTCCCTCTCCTTCTCCATTCCCCCTGCTTTGTCACCTTGTCTGTACTTCATCCGCTTAGAGAGGCGGGTGCTGGGTGCCAGCCACCACAGCGGGAACCCCGACAGGCAGCCTACAGCCCTCCAGTCCCACCAGAAAGTAAAACCTGCAATATTGAACACTGCAGACCAAGCAAAAAGATACCCAAAAATCTATTCTACGACAGGAAAATAGGGTGCATTTGTTTCATTTTTTTCTTTAGAAAATCAGCCCCTATAAAAGCTTAGTGGCCTCTTGTTAACATTTCAAGTGATGGCCACCTACAGATGTGCTCTTTTTCAGATGTCTTTTTTCACTGTCAGATATGTGGAAAGGAAGAGACAATGTTAACAGATACAAAGTCTATTTTCACACATACTCATCAAATGTGTATTTTCTTTAACATAAAAAACCTGAGGGACAAATGTAATGCCTAAGATACATATAAAACCCAGTCTTACATGAGGAATGGCACTGATTTCGGTAAAGCCTCCACCTGTAATACAAGACAGATACAGCCAGGGATAGAAAATACAGAGATAAATTTAAGGCAGAATATATTTTTTGGGCAGCTGTGTTTATTGAAGCCTTCAAGTAGAAGGATCCTAAAACAGCAGCCAAGCTAATAAAATCCCCACTTTGTTTATCACTAATATTTCTGGCCCACATTAAAAATGAACAAAAAGTTGCGTGTTCTAATACTGGGAAAAAAGCTTGCTCAAATAATAACTGCCAAGTTTAATCATACTTTATATGTGATAATATACTATTAACAATATGGTTTTCTTAGAAATACACTGCGTTTATTTTCAAGCAACGTAAGAAGATAATTGCAGGCAAAGGAGACAATTCTTTGTTTTCCCCTTCTCTACATTTAGCCGGCGCTAACACAAGTTATGCTTTCATTAGCCAAAATAAATTTACAGTCACTGAAAGAACCACAAAAAAATCTCTGCATGCTTGTAGAGATTATGAGAAGCGAAGCAAGTCTATGCATCCGCTTTCTCAACGAGAGGCCACAGAGCGAGATACTCTTCAGAGACACCCTGCCTCAACAGAAACAGCTCTAATGGAGTCTCTTCTGGCAATCACAAAACAAGAACTTGATGAAGCTAAGCTACACAGAGTAATAGCTTGTCAGCAGGTGTTCAAACTAAAGGTGGTGGGAACTATTAATAGACATTTTACCTGCTAATTACTTTTCTGTGGCTTCACATGACAGTGTGAGTGATGAATTGTAGCTCTTTTCTTCACATGCTGACAAGCAGCAGCTCTAATCACCACTGATTGACTTTTGTGGTTTTTTTTTTTTGGGTGAGGGGAGCCAGCCTGACTCTGCTAGCCCACCCTTACACCAGCACCAGCACTACAGGGTAGGAAAAGAGTTCGGTAACCAAACTTTGGAATTAAAGTGAACTTTTTTTGGATTAGCTTGATCAATGTCCATTAAGTTGTTCATTCCCACCCCCAATTAAAAACAAAAAATAAAAATTGGAGCTCATTTCATCTCTTCCCTGTGTTAAATTCACTTAACCCTTGCTGGCAGGGAAGTGCACCTCACACTGCTAGCACAGGTTAAAAAGTAAAGTGTTCCTAACTCATACAGTGCTAACTATCCCTGCTGGCTCAGACAGGATGTCTAGAAGCTGCTGAGACCTTTCGTTTAGGGTATTTTTACACTGCCCATTGCAAGTGCAAAGACATCTCAGCTAACTAAAAAAGCCAAGCTCAAGTCCCAAAAGACATCCGGATCTAAACACACCACAATATGCAATACAGACACAGCCCCATTAAAAAATCCAGAAATCCCTTAGAACAGATGTCTTGATCACAACTTTTATGCAGCCACGAATGCCTCTACATCTCCAAGTACAAAGGCCACATTAAGTTCAAGGACATTGTTTGACTCCTACAAACAATCCAAGATAGAGAAATGAGCATATGGCTCCTCTGCCTACCACCCTAAATAACTGTTTCTTCTCTATCAGCCCAGAAAGCTGCTGGAAACCATGTGGAGCGAAAGGCATGCAGCGACCAGTGCTAACTCTTACTGAAGAGACACAAGATGGGAAATGAAGATACTGCTGTAACACTGGTGCTTGGGGCAAAAGGAAAATAAAACCAACAGTTTCTCCAGGCAAGCAGAGCAGATAGCAGTGCTTACATCGATTAATTTCTGCTGCTCCTCTGGAGAAGGCAACCATGGCTGTATAAACTACAGAAGGTAAGGGTTTATTTTTCTTTGGCAAATATTTGTCGCCACACACACAAACATTATTTTTTAAAGAAGGAAAAAAATGGCAACCTTTTGAAAAGACAAATATTATAGTCTAGATAGCTGTGCTGTGTAATAAATTATGTGCAGTGTATAATAAATTATGTGTAAAGAAATGTAACGTCTCAGTTATGCCTGATATCACTCAGTAATATGGGTAACAATCACAAGGATGAAATCGTAAGTTTTCTCTCTAATGCAACTTTTTCAGAAGTCTTTTTCCACTTACTCACAGACTGAACACAGGAGTTTTAAGTAAGAATAGCATATGACTGCTAAGAAATGGACTTGGGATAACCTCAGGCAAGCTCAATTCTGCTCCTCACTATTTTTCAGCGCTTTCATCTTCCCTATTTAATTCTTGAGCATAATTTCTGTATGTAATATTTACTGCTTTTAAACAAGCAACCTGGAAACAGTAAAGTTCATAGAGTCCTCAGTTCTCTGGAAGCCTGGGGAAATTTTTAAATGAATAATCAAAACAGCATCACATGGATACCATTGCACACGGCAGCCACTTCAAAACCACGCCTCAAAATTTGGGGCGGCCAAAAATTCACCAAGAAAAATTCCAACCTTTGTCTCCAAAGTTCATTTTTAAAAATGAACAAAATGCATCTGAACCTCATTCTCCAAAACACTTGGCCAAACACATCCCACAAAATATGAGGCAGATAGCTTACCAGCCCAAAGCTGCGAGCAACTGAGAACACAGCTTGTCATATGGAAGGTGCCTTATGTAACTTTATACCTCATCAGATCTGCCTACAACATATATTTCTAACGACCCTTCTTCCAGCGTCATGAAATGCCAACACTAAGGTTACCTCTTCTTCAAATAGCACTGACATATGGGGTAACTTAGAAGTGCACAACACATGATCCTTACACATCTGTTTCATAAACACAGAATAAGTAGATAAGGAGAAAAAGCCAGATAGCTCAAATGACACCTATCATTTACTGCAATTACTAAACATATACTGATTAAAAGGCAAATGGTTTCAAAAAGAGTATAAATATTTGTCCTAAATGTTTGCAGTCAGAAAAAAACCTCAGATGCATGATACTTCTAGCCCTGCAGAACCCGGGAAAGATTCATAATTGTCATCATCGTTCCCTTTCCTGAAACATGCCCTTCTTTTTCCACAGCACAATCAAGCAACACATCAAAAAACCAAGCCCTGGTTATGCTTTGCAGCACTAATAGAGCAATTATATAACTATTCTTCTTACTCTTATTCAATCAGCAGATTCTGCAAGACCAAGTGCTCATTATTTTTTTGTTTTTCAACCTTCACATGTAATTTTGGCCCTAGCCAGCCAAGTGCTCTTATTTCTCCAGAATTCAAACTACCAGTTACATATTCAGTTACATGCATTTCACAAAGTCTTAAACAGCTAATCAGCAATAAAAAAAAAAAAAAGGAAGTAAGTAGATTGTTATGAACATACTACCTCTTTAAAATATTGCACATTGTAACAGCCCTTTTTATCCAGTCTGCTTTTAACTAGGGGGTTGGATCTTTAAAGGTCTCTTCCCACCCAAACTGTGCTATGACTTTATGGACCAGGGCATATATTTCGCACTTGCCCAAAACTCCAAAGAGCCCAAAGAAAAAAGCAACTAAGAAAAGTATCTAGGATCCATAACTGATTCTTGAGGTGGGTGGGAGAAAGGACTTCACCCTTTGCATACAGACATATTTACTGCCTTTGGCATACCACAGGGTTTACTGCAGTTCTGTATAAAAGATCTACTAACAGCAGCCACAAACATTTTCAACATCATCTTTATGAACCCTTTAACTCCTTAGCTTTATTGATCTGGTGATGGACTTCAGGATTTCCTTCTCTGCAGTTAAGTTAGCTCAGGCTGAAGACAGGAAGGCAGTTGATATATAAGCAGAACTTTAACTAGCAAAGGGCCATAGTAAAAAGGGTAAGTAATTTTTCTGCTATGAGCATGCAGAATATTAACAATAAATCCCAACTTCAATATATACAAATCTCCATTCTGAAATGAAGCCTTCCTCATTTAGCACTACGGTGATTAAGTCTAATATTCACTATTACTGACAAAAGTAGTTTTAAGATCTGGCTAGCGAGAAGGGCAAAGGAAAGGATTTCTGTGTCTGAAACGGCAAGATGATGAAATTAAGATAAAAGGTATAATTCTTACAGGAATTGAATCATTCATGGGTAAAGTAGGTCTATTTTTTACATTAATTTGCATATAAATGTTTTGTGTTAGTGATAAATGATAAGTAATTTCATGCTGTTAGTGCACACCAATGTTTTCTCTGCCAAATAATAATGCTATTTCATCTGCTGCCATCTTCTAGCTTTACAGATTCAAATATACAGTGTATAATAAATTCCTGTGCAGCCATAGCAGATTTAAATAACTAGCTTGAAACCAGTACTGAAACCAGTATGCTGTACAAAGCAAAAACTGTTGTGTTTTGTTTTTTAACCAATCTCTATTCTACACAAATGCAGATTCCCTGAAGAAGTATTTTACAAATTCACTGGGACTTTACTAAGTTCTTTGGTTAAGGAAAACTTTAAAGCATCCAAAAGTTATTTGTGAAGTTTCCTAAATATTCTTATCTTCCCAGAACAAAATATTTCCCGCTTTAAGGTCTCCTTTTAAAAAATATTTGAAAATGTTCAAAAATCAAATGAAACTAATTTAATCTTCATTCAAACAAAATGTACATGATATTTTGGAGAAGTAGAGCAAACAAAAAATCCTCATGCATCAAGGCATTGTGGTGATATGTCAGGCAAACTAGATCATTTTCTTAAAGATGGAAGAAGAAATCTTTGGCTGTGCAGTCTTCAGTCTTTGTATTCTCCAGACAGCGGGGCAAAGGGTAGCGTTTTCCGGGAAAAATATGATACCAAGGAGACATAAAATTTAGAGTCCATGGACACTCAGCAAAATATGGTCATACCCGGTTTTGATAAGTGAAACTCCATCTCCTAACAAACAGATGATGGAAAAAGAATCACGTGCATTTCTTTGCTTTCTGCAGCACAGTTAGGTATTCCAGGAGCCACAAGACCTCCAGACGCACTCTAAACCTGAAGACTGATACAGTGATCTGATGGCATTATCTAAGTAATCTGTTCTTCAGTATGCATTTCTCTTTTCATAAGCATCACCTCCATCTTTCCTCAATTTACTGTCTGTTGACATTGTTCATTCACATCCAGTTCTTAAAGCAACCATCAAAGAAACAAGACTCGTCACATTTTATGTGTGAATGAAGGTCTGCTACACTGTTGTTTGTTTACTGATGAAATGTAAAGCAGTCTTAGACTAGCTTCACCGCCACACACATACTGACAAAGATCACGTTGAGGCTAGATCTGGGTGGTAATTTTTATAACTGATGAACAAGTGTATGTTTTATTACATGGGAGTAGCCTGGAGAAAAAATACCATGGTACCTAACTCAGTACAGTTTCTCCTGTATCTCTAGAGCCAGACATGCAATTTCCTTGTTTACCATTTTTCAACCAGTTTTGAGATGTCAATTATTTTTTGAGATTTTGTCAGTATGAATAAACATGCGCGTCCACATCAAGCAGGAATCTACCTGTTGATGCCACCAGTGTGATCTCAGTTCCATGTCCCAGTTTGAACAGAAAGGGAAGGACAAGAGACGTGCCTTGCTGGAAATAGAACAAGTCTATATATCCGTCATGGTGGTTTCTCAAGGACTGATCGAAAACCATGCAACAAACTCTTAGCAGCAAAGAAATACCATCACAGACCTCACTACTTCTTTCTTTTAAGCACAGAGAACATTTCATGTATCTTGCCCTTTCTGACGTACGGATTTTATAAAACACAAAACTGCACCGAGGCAAGATAATCTATTGAACATGCTCCCACCTTCACGGGCTGAAGGAGAGAGGGAAGAGACAAACCACATCAGTTACATTGCCCGCTCTCTCCTGGAGCACGTTCAGCTTCAGTGATGGTATGCGGTATGTACACCCCCACCATTATCAGTGAGCGTGACCTATAACAGCAGTAGCAGCTGGGCAAAATCTTTATTCCTCCTTCTCTGAAGCACTACAGGAAAAGAAAACCTGTGAATCTCACCCCTAGGACTCTTACTCTCCTGTCAAGAGCACAGTATGGCAGGCTGGCAGCCAAGAGAGACTCTACTAAGATGGATAGCACAGGCCACCGTTTGTTCTCTGGTCAGCTAACGGACACTGGAGAATCCATTTGTTGCAAGTGCTTATGACAGGAGGGGAATACTGTGAGAGACCATAGCCACCCACCCACCTTCTGCCAAAAATCAATAAAGAACATCCTTTAAATAGTGCTATCAATCATAACTGGTTCCCAACTATTATTGCAGCAAGCAGTTTGTCTATTTAGCGCTGTTCAATAGCCTCCGCCTGGGTTAAGGAGGTCCCATGCTCTCTCCATACCAGCCAAATATGCTTGTTCAGGCTCTCCGCTTTCCCCCAGGAAGAAAATGTTGCCCTGTGAACTACAGGCATGCTACACAAGCAGCTGGTTTGCCATTTGCCATATGCATAGCTGACAGGGCAGAAACTACGAGTAGAAGTTTACCCCAAAAAAACGCTGGGAAGCAGGGCAGGAAGAAAGCAGCTCTTAAAACACAACGGCTATCAACATTGCAGAAGCTTTCCTCATTGATGGCAACTCTGTCTTGGAAACTGTCCCCTGCAGAGTGGGAGCAGAAATGAACAGTGGGCAGTGGTTCTGTCCCCTTCAATTGTCCTCAATGCCAAAACCTGTTTAGGTGGTCACTCACTAGCTCGGAGAGAATGGGGAGGAGAATCAGAAGTGACAATCCTTTTGGTTTTTAATGATCAGTTTAAAATCAATCAGAGATTATGCTTGCAAGGCAAAACTAACATTACTATTCCTACCCCATCATGCCACCCATCATCTCCAGCATCCAAATAGACCTTAACTCAGTTGGACCATACACTTGTAACTCATGCCAAATTCTATCATGAAACCTCTGTGAAACTCCAGTGAAACACAAAAAATAATCAGATCATTTTCATTAAAAAAACCTTGCACAGTGACTACCTGCACTAGCAGTTATCTTATGTTGGAGAGTCATAGGCTTAAAGTTCTCCTAAACAATACAGTCAACATTAGAGGCTAATCAGAAGAATGCGCAAGCACTAACCAGGACAGATACTTACTGATGCAATAAAACAAGGAAAGACTGTAAGTATAGGACCAGTAGAGCCAAAAGGATTGTCTCTGAATTCAATTTCCTAAGAGGTTTATCTGACAGGTGAACAATAAATTGAAATTAAGTTCACTAAAATCAATATAACAATCACATTTTGTATCCCTGAGGAGCTATCAGGAGCCAATTGCAAGACTGCAAAAACCTCAGCTTAAATTAGAAGCTGTGATCTGAACGCATGCTATTGTGTTTCAGTGAAGAAGTTTTCTTTACGATGAACTCAGAAAAGCAGACAACACTCTATGTGCAACAAGGACCAGGAAGGTAGAGACTTGCTGCATGAATTAAGGATGCAGTGTTAGCCTTCACTACAAATTCCTTATTTTATATTCAACTTAGTTCCATACACTTTTGCCTAAGATAAGGGAGCTACAAAGACAAGTTGAGTTTGTTTGTCTAAAGATAAGATCTGTAATTAAATACCTGGGAAAAAAATAAATTTCAGCTAATAAACAAGTTTTTGTCTGTGAAAATAGGTTATTTTTGAAAAAGCCACAGTCTGTCTCCCTGTGTGCCTGGGAAGAATGGTCATCGGTGTTCACCCTAACTTAGATTTTGTCTCAGTTAATTAAAGTATTTACTTTCTTGTTTCCTTTTGCACTGTCTGATGAGAAAAGTACTTTGTGAATAACTCTCTTTATGTTCCCTTCTATATCAGTAGCATTATTTTTTTTTAGGATTGCATCCTTTCCATTATTTAAAAAACAAATAGATGAGTTAACTTATTGCACTGAGCCACTTTGCAACGTTATTAGAAATACTACTCTAAAGAAGAGAATCCAAGATGTGTTTAAAAGCAAATGTCTTCCTTTACGGAAAAGCTTTTTTCCCCTTTTTTACTTTCTTTTTTGCCTTTTTTTTTCCGCTCTCTTCTCTTCATTACCCCTCACATCTATCTCCCAAAGATGCAACAACAGGATATTCAGAAAAGCTGCTGCATACTGAGAATCCACAAGCCCTTCTGAAGAGCCTTTCAGCCTACCATCTTTGATTGCCTCTACTGGGATTCAGCTTTCTTAAAGCTGCTTCTGAGGCTCGGAAAAATAGTATGCATTAAAAATCCACAAAACACCACTTTAGACAGTCAAGTACAGCTTAGCAGAGCTGTTCACAATCCTTCCTACAGTGGAGAATGCAGACAGTGTGCCCAATCTACCACTAATCTTTACAGGCACACACAAAAAGTTTGTAAGAAGGGTGAAGTCAGCACCACACCCCTCACCGAGGGGATAATCTCAGTTATGCATGACACAACCTGACTGAAAAGACCATTACCAAAATCCCTCTGTATGCTCCATCAAAGATGTATGTATTATTTACACATAAGATAATTATTTCAGTATTTAATCCTTTCTACTGTGAATACAAGCAGCTATGTTTCAGCAAGCTCAAATAATCATCTAAAATATAATTTGCATGAAAGCATCAGTGAAAAATGACATCGTTAATATCAGGACATTTTGTTTGTAAAGGGCAACCGGCACTCAGTTACTGCATGTACATATATAATTGTTTTACATTCCAAACCAAACCCAGTCTCTTGTGATTTCAGCTATACTTTTCTTCTATAAAGACAGATATGCAAGCCTTAAATCTCTGATACCAATTTATTTAACAAGCACCATCCTATCAGTAGATATTGCTCTTTATCTTGCCTCTGGTTTAAAATGCTAAATTGTTCATACATTACATATCAGGAGTTTCTTGAACTACTTAGGTAGTCTTTAGGACTAGAAATTTGAATACACAAACTGTGAATATGCAAACACTCTTCACTCCCCCCCCGTTTTGCCCCAAGAAGTTTACCAGTGCGCAGAGCAAGTCTACTGCTTCTAAGATAAGCTCCTGATGACCAATTCGTGTGACTCCAAGATCTTCCAGTTCTTGATGAGTAATGCGTAGTAGCTGGTCACCACTAATCTTCTCTCTCTCAAAGTTCTTTATATATTGCTGCAGGCAATCATCAAGACCTGCAGAAACAGGACGGAAGAAGGGAATACAAAAGTTAGCAACGTTTTGTACTGCCATAGGAAGTAAAAATGGGCTGGAACCAAAAATCAAGCCAACAGAGGATACTTGCCCTATCTTTAAGAGAAGTATTTCAACATTACAAAAAATTTAATGCTACCCAGAAATCTTAAGATTTGGAGAACTATGGCAGCCATGGCTTTTCCACCTGTGGACGATACCAACCTCGCCCGAATCCCAAACAGAGCCCTGAATTCTTGTAGTATACTGCGCTATGATGCCTATCTGGCAGCCCCTAATAACAGGTATGTTAGCAATGGCTCCATTACGTCTGGGAGGGGAGAGGAGAAGGGGGAACAATGGAAGAGAGGAAGACTTGCATCCTTCTCTGGGTGCAGCATATCAACAGATGCTGTTAATTATTACAGCACTGTAAGAGACTAGAAACAAGGGAAAGCATTTGTGCCAGAGACAAATTCTAAGGGAATAATGAGAGTGTGAATATGCTTAACGCCATACATCCAGGAGGGACTAGCTATCAGTGCCTCTTAACCTCACTACCAGAGTACCTCTGCCACGGTAGGTCACATGACGAGGAGGCGCTGCTGGAGATGGCCTCAGCTAGGAACCCATCTCTTCATGGGACACTTGGCTACAGCACCCCACGCAGTGACACACAAAACGGCAGTGCCACATCATAGCGTCTCTCCTACTCTAAGACCGTTCATACGCTGCTGAGCCACCTGAAAGTTCACAGATCATGCCAGCCCTTAAAACAAGCTGCAAAGAGCTCTAGAGAACAGGAAATGTGGTAGCACTGCAAATGCGTAGACTGGACCCCAAATGCAGCAGCAGATCCAGCTCAACGTACCTCAGTTCAGAAACTGTACGGAGTCACTCACGGCACACAAATGCCTACTGAGCATGAAAAGCCACTAAAATAAAGACCTGCGTGCGCTCTCCAGAACAGAGTAATCAGGGAGCAGAAACAGGCCCGTTGTGCCAAAAACGATCCTAGAAGTGCATGCAACACATTTGCTCAGGACATGGATGAGTGCAGGGTTGTACAGGACCAGGTCCTGCTTTGGGGGCCACCCCGATTCTAGCTATTCAGTTTGATTATCAGTCTAATGACATGTACCTGACTACACATTTTTGCCTGGAGCACAGGGCACTGCAGAACGTGAGATAATCCATCATGCACCTCTTCTCCATCAATCTTTGCCTAAGAGGGCCAGACTAGTACGGGGAAGCTCTGCAGCGTGTGCATCCCTGTGCCAAGGGGATAAGGTAGACTCTCGGGTATTTGGTGGTCCATCTAAAATTTGTGTTTGAATACCTTCTGATGGATCAATATGACTGCTACCAAGTAGCAGGATTTGACAAAAATCTGAATGTATTAATTTAGCTGCTTCTTGAGAGATACCACCTGTCTGATGGTTGTCTTCAAACAATCCCTAATGTTGAAAAGACACCTGCTCGTTAGGTTGCAAGGAAGTGAGAACATTTTTACTTGCTAATCAAAATGTCTGAAAAATCTGAAGGTACATGGAGGAGGAAAAAAAAAAAAAATTGATCTGACTGCTGAGCCCCAGCCATCTCATAAGGGCCCCAGCTTACAGCATAAAGCTTCTCTGAAACTGGTTTTGTTGCATTTTTGGTTCTCATTCACCCCTTTTAGGGTGCAACCACACCTCCAAAGAGACTCACATGAAGAACATGTTGGTACTGCAAGCAGGGATGCCCCAGAGCCAAGCCAGCCTGCCGTTCCTGGCTTGGCCCTTGGGCAAGCTTCACCAACGCTCTGTCCCTGCTACAACACACCAGCACAATCTTCACATGCCTTCTAGAATTCACACACCAAAACTGAACCACACGGAAACACTCTGTAAATCAAATACTCCAGGCCCAAGGCACAGGAGCAGGTCCCCAGTTCCAGCAGCCTCCAACCACGTCCTTCCAGAGCCTGCTGCCTGATTTCCTGCCTCCAAAACAAAGCCACTTAAAGGTCTAGGTTAATCAAGCATTTGGAGCTATGCCTTCCATTCATTTCCCTTTCTAAACAAATAGTTGCTCAAATCAGTCATATACCCTATTACAGTATATTAACAGAGAACAAAAATGGTGATCCAGGACTGATCATGTATCACATCTTGCCACACAGCCTGGTTCTCAGATGTGCTTGACCAGCTTGTGAGGAGCTAAAAATTGTTCCTTAATTCTCCAACAAAGAAAATACAAATGGTTAAACTTTCAGTAAGAGCAATGATCTACTAAAGCTTTTATTCTCCTAAGTTTAATTCCCCTACATTAGGGGAAACTGAATTATCAGAACGACCAAGACTGATCCATAAAATGACTTGCTTGCCACACATATGCACGGAAAAGAATACAGGAACACTCACTAAGGTCAAAACAACACAGCTTGCTGCTTTGTGGGGTGCCCCACTGTATTTTTTATATTTTTTCCTTTTGTATTTAAATAATGAATACTCTGCCTTTGGCCTTAGAACTGCTTGTTAATCAAAAGTAATGTTTCACTGTAAAACAACACAATACATGCATAGTCTGTGTGATGTACAAGGGGAAGATCTTAATTTCTCTCTTTCTTAGACACTATTGCTTCAGAACATGTGAAAGAGCACGAGTCCTGCATATTCCCAAGGCATTTCAATGGGAGCCCTCAATTAATCCAAATGCTGCCATCTCTCTCTTACATGGTAGGCAATGCTCATCATTATTAGCAAACAGACAATTATTAGCAAACAGACAAGCAATAAAAATCAATGCTCATCATTATTAGCAAACAGACAAGTAGCAATAAAAAACAGGTATTCTTCTCTGTCTGACACCTGAAAGTAGGGCCATTTACCAAGTCCCAGTGCTATAAGAACTCATTTAGACATTTAAATTTAGGTTGCAAAAGGAAATAATTTTCCTGAAATCTTCTTGAATCCACTTTACTTGTTCACACACGCACACAAGATACCATTATCTTGAATTGTCTGACGTGAGCCTTCTTGATTTATCCATATTTGTACATATTTTCTCCCAAAGCCCTTCTTAGCCCAAGTTTTCCATCTGATATATTAATTTCATGAACTGTTTTACAAGCACAGTCCCATGTATGTGGCATTTATTTTTTTGAAAGAAATTGAATATTCTTGACAATACATAAAACATTTCATCTAAAAATGTATTAGAAATAGTCCATAGATGTGCTTTTGCTAAATGACTAAAAAAGAAGGCAGTAAGTACTTCTGATATTCCTGAACTTAAGTCCCACACTGCTTACATAGACTGCTGAATGAGAATAATAACATTAAAATATTCAGCGTCATCAGGTATCAAAAAATGAATTCCCAGCTAAGAGACTAGCAACACAAATCCAGAATAAGACATGACAGATGCACTTAATAAACACTTACTGACAGTTAATTCTAAATAAAGCCATTACTCTTCCTCCTGCTGCTATCTATGTATTTTTGTCATTCAGATGTAATCTAGACAGATGCATGTAGTTCATATAGGGTAAGAAAAAAATTTAAGACAACAAAAATATTACTGACAATTGCTTGACTCACCAATTTTGTAAAAACTACAGCCAGGAAAGAACAAAACAATTTAACCGTAGATTGCATGACATTTTCATATTAGCTGGCCCCAATTACTTCCCCTCATTCCTAAAAAGAACATCCTTTTAAAGTAATTTATTTCTGTCATTCTATTTCTTAATTAAAGAGCAGCAATTCTTTTTGTAATCAGAACTGTGCACAGATAGGAAATAATAATAATAATACAAAAAGGCCGCCAGCGTTCCTCACCCACACCTTTTGTCCCCAGAGCCACAGCAGACAGCCCTGTTTGCCAGCAGCTGGCCAGCCACCGCTGCGTTCAGATCAACAGGAGGGGAGCTGCAGGGAATGGGCGTTCCTGGCCGATAATGCCATTTAGTTCGGGACAGGACACGATGCACCACAAAACATCACGTGCCTGGGGTCCCTGGAGACTCCCTGGGAAGCTAACGGGGATAGCACAGCTTTCTTAAGAGCACTCTGTCTTTTACGATATTCCTGCAAGTCCAGCATCCACCCAACCTCAATGTAGTAAGAAATTTATCTGGCTGTCAAGGTCTGCTCCGCTCCTACCCCCAGATGCCCTCATATCAGAAGATGTCACACAACCCACGTACTACAGGAATCGCAGCAAATAACTCAGTTTGATGGCACCGGCCATGGGTGCAATTAAGGTTGCCAAGCATCTAGCAGTCCTGGATATTTCAAGAACGGTGGCCTCTGTCCAAAAATCAGGTTCGTTATTACATTCTGGATGCATAGGGCCCCACAGTACATCAAACAGGTTTTGTGATGTCAATACACAAGTAACAGTCTCATATTCAACAGCTCTGCTCCTCGCCCAAAATAACCCAAGATTTTTTGAGTATATGTAAAGGCACAGATGTTCCAATAATAAGAGAGTTTAAAGTAAAACTGTATGATGGTACTCCTCTTCCTTTTAGACCTATTCTTTAAAGGAAACACTGTATAATGTAACTTTTTTTTCTTTTTTCTTGAAAGATTCTTTGTCTTGTGCTCCAGAAATAACACAGACCTCCAAGGATGCTAACTACTCAAGAAGCACTCCCCGCCCCACATGCTTTCCACCTGAGCTTATCAACCACGGAGTCTGGCAATGCTGTCCAGATCCGACTATACACTCATTACCTGGCCAGTTTGATTGGGGCCAGGTAATGAGCAATAAGCAAGCTCTACCTCATCTGTGGGACTAAACAAATAAAAAACAATAGCAAAAGTAAAGAAAGCTCCTCCAAAAGAAAGTGCTCAGAAGAGTCAGTGCTTTAAACATTAAAAAAAACTTCTCTAGAAAAGTTTCTCTTGCGGGTAGAACATACTGGAGCTGTTTTTTTCCCCTACTCTGTCATTGAGTTTTACCTTGTGTGGGCCAAGTCAGAGTTCATCAAATCATTAACAATTTTTAATGGCTCACTGATGCAAAATTGGGCAGATTTCTATACAATGAATTCCTTTTATTACAACAGCATAGTAGCAACTGATCAAGAAATGTTTAATTTCATTGTTTTACTCATATGATTTTCTGGAATAAGATTGCAAGATGCAGTGCTACCCCCCAGGGAAATCTTCCATGCTTGCAATCTCCTAATAACACAACTGCACACTTCATGATCTCTCTGAGGTATTATCTTATTTTGACGTGTGTAGCAGGTTATCTTTTGAAACAAGCAAACTGACAAACCACCCTGTAATTCAGTGTCAGAACAGGTTATGCATATCTGTGGTAATTCAAAGTCAAATGACCCTCTCCGTGAAATATATACTCAGGTTCTGATCACACAGTCTGCTCCTTCTCTGCAAGCAGTTCAGTCTTTCCTCCCGGCTCTAAGAGACTAAAAAGTATTAAAATAGACTTTTTCTATGGGTAGATGTGAACTAAAATTTGTAATCAGCTGCTCAAATATACATGAGAAGATACAGTTCTAAAAATAGTGGCAACTAGGTAGAATATTCTTCCCCAAATTGGTGGCAAAAGAATTCTTCCTTAAGACTGGAAAACTACAGTGAAAGTAACAGAGCTTGTGTCCTTATCAGCCTTCTTTTCTGTTAAAGATAAGGTTAAGGGAAAGATAATTAACATTACAGGTTTAACTATCATACCTGAAACTTTGACAAGGGAGTATATTTTTATGCTCCTCTGGTAAATCAGAATGAGGCTGTAAACTGACAGCTTCCCTTGGCAAGTCCCTGTTCTGTAAACCCAGCATTTACTGAAAAGCAGTAACATACAGACAATACACAGAGTAATTTTGCACGGGAGGGAAAGACACACAGCTTTCTTAAAAAACACATGACAGGTTTGGGGGTTTTCTTTTTCTTTTAATATAACACAAACTAACTCATCTTTCAATTTGAACAGAAAGAGTATGCCCTACCTGAACTCCATCAGTTTTATACCTTAACAAGTACAAATTCAAGTAATGTAATGTAGCACAGAATTTAACAAGTCATTAAAAAAAAATTTAAACTAGAGTTTAATATCAGCTGGGCATTTATGTAGCACTATCCGATGCCTTTTCAGATTGTAAACTATCATTTGCAACATTTTTACCTAAATTAGCAAGGGACCACTAAAACATTAAATGTTCAGAAAAAAATCACGGTTGTTTTCTCCCTGCCCACCATTAAATATGCATTAAATTTAAGCCAACTATTCTTAAGGACTGACCACTTTTGAAACTGCACGAGTCTACATATGTTTCAAACATAAATGTTCAACTGAGTTCCTGATAAGTTAAAACATTGTGCTATGACTTATGCATTTGCATCTAGGCTTTATTAATCCAGAGCTGGTAGGCTACTAGCCTATTCGCTTTAATTATACAAAAATACAAGCTTTCCTTATGTCAAAGAGCAAGACAAGCAGCCAGGAAACTTCTGTCTTCCTTCCACCTCAACCAGAGAGCTGCTCCTGGGCACAGACACCGCAGGCAACTTGGAGCGGGCAATTGTCCCCGCCACAGCAGCTCTCGTTTGGGGTACACACTCATGTTTCCTCCCTAGGAGAATGAGAGGGGAAAGACTAGGAAAGGCCAGGTTTCATCATAATCTGTACGTGGGAGATGGGCATTTGGAAACTCTCCACGTCCCTCAGTCTGGATGTCACCACAGAAACATCAAGCAAGCCAAGCTAGCTGCTTCCCCACCTGAGAGGCAAAGATAATTCTCCTCTGCCCACGTAAGGGATGCTCACGTAAAGGATGCTGACTGCTTCGGGGTCTTCAGCACCTCCTGGGCTTCATATGTGACAAACAGATGTCACAGTTATCAGTGCCAGAAGATGAAGCAGAAAACAGAATGTTTTAAGTGCAGTAGATGGCAAATGCCTACTGTGGACAGGAAGGCCACAAAAAAGTAATGCCCCATCCCAGAGGAGCACTGCAGGTAGGGTGGCAAAAGAAACACCAGAAGCAGCTTTCATTACAGATTGGGAAAAAATTACAATATATTTAAAACTGGGGGGAAAAAAATTAATTGCAGGCCCCGGATTTATGAATGGGTACAGGATTAATGAAAAAAAGATTTGCCAAATGCCTGGATTACAGCAGCATTTGCAAAAGAGCAGGACAATCACTTTGTGCACTGGTTATCTGCAATTTCAGGCAAAAGCCCTCTAACCGCAAAACGTGTTTGTCCTCTCACTCCCTCTTCCTCTCTCTCTGTATATATCTGAGTCAAAGAAAATTCCAAAAGCATTAAAAACAAACATTAAAAATGACTGAGAAGATCCAAATAATTATTCCTTCAAGCATAACATGCATATTCATAGAATATAGTATAAGATTACGTGTTTTCCGTGTGCAGTTTAGGGTAGATGTATTTTTTCCTAGGAATCTTCAGCTGTTCATAGTCAAAACATTAGCTGAAAGGTACTGCTAACTAAAAACTACATTTTTAGACAATGAAAGAGAAACACAATACATAAAAAACCCCACTTTATATCCACTGGCTATATACTACTAACTCCAGAAAAGCGTGTTAAGTTTGTAGAATGAAGAACTCAAAAGATAGAAGATGTGAACGTGAGAAGCAGCAATGTAATCCAAATTCAGCCTCTCCTGAAGGTGTTATAAATGGCTACTAGACCAGAGGTACTGTGTACAGCAGTGAGGTAAATAATGAAGGTGTCACACTGGGCTCCTGAAGAGATGCGCAAAATGAGGAATTGAAATAGAAGTGTATTTTAGACCTTGCATGTTGCTCTGTTCTTTTTAAGGTCCTTGCCAGGAGAAGGGCCTGTGGTCGGTCAAAGGAAAAGTCACCAGCGAACAAGGAGATGGCATTATGCCAGGCGAAAACCTGGGAGTCAAAAAGTGTATTTGCTACAGTGGTGGATTGAAACAGAAGTTTGGGGTGAAAGAAGTACTGTCCCGGGTCACTACTAATTCTGTAATTAAAAATCAAATCCTGTTCGAGGAGTCTAACTCTGAAGTGTCTGCTGTTTCCGTGCCTACAGATACACTCTCTTTTCATGACAGTGAACTCCTATGAGACCTGGATATATTCATTATATGACCGTGTTGGAAATAAATGGCAATTTTGTTCATCTGAAAATTGCAGAAACATTAAGACTAAGTGAATCATACATGGCTCAACAGCTCTATTTTACAAAGACTTTCACACTGACCAACTTTTAAAAGGGTTTTCTTGAAAAAAGAAAACAAAATTAAAAAAAGGAGGAGGAGAGACAGAAAGTGTACGTATAGACTAACTACAAGCATGATTTAAAGATACACAAGACCGAACTGGGTGCAGTGTCTAATAGGACAAATTTTCAATAAAATCAGTCCTTGCTGTTAAGCCCTGATTATAAGTAGTCTATGATGGCAAGTCAGACTTGTTAATTACAAGAATAATATGCAAAGTGTTCTGTTTAGCTGTTGATAAATGTAATCATTCATATTTCTCTGGGTGCTTTTTGTTTCCATTATGCCCATCTGTATAGCAAAGCCAAATCTTTACACAAGCACATACAAGTTTTGCAAAGCATTTGAAATCTTAAAACGTGGATAACACTGCAACAACCAGTGCTGAGCTCTATTTCTATGAAATTCAAGGATTAGTATCCCTGATTATCAATATTGTTCTCAATGTAAGAGGTTATAATTATTGTTATATTTAGGACTCATTATTGGATTACAACGACCACATTGTTCAACTACAGCTGTGGACTTTGCACACGAGAAATGCTGAATTGTGCTGAAAAGTTAGTGTGGCTGATAATGGCAGCGGAAATCTCTTTGCTAGTGGAAGGGAGAGGAGTCAAACAACCCACAGCATCGTTAAATATCAGGAACCCCTCAAATGAAGCTAATCAAAGGAATGCATCCATTTACTTCTGATAAACACTACTACACCCAACTGCTGGAGCCTAGGGCAGCCACAATGGAGATGGCTTGAGAAAGTGTGCATTCACCCTCATAATTCAATATATAAAATGACAAAGCAATTTTAAGCTCAGGTTAGAAGTTCAGCACAATCTGGGAGGCATCTAGAGATAAACTAAAAATATCTGAACTGTAATGATTTCTGTCCTCCCCCCCCCACCGCCCCACCAAGGAATTCTACTTTTATGCTGAACAAAGAACAGACAGGTTAATGGGGGAGGATGGTGGTGTTTGTCTAAACATCGTACTCTACCAAAACCAGGAGTTCTCCAATAAGTTGTCCAAGCATTATCAAGATTACAAGACTATAAATGCTGAATTAAATACTCCTCTAAAATCTCAAAGAGGAAATCCCATTATTGCCTCATTTTTTTTCTGCATAAATCTATGCCCTCATGATTTTTGAAGCAGCTTTGAAGACATGGAATGTACCACCAAAGCTTTGCAAAAAGCAAGAGGAGAAAGTGGCATTGTCACTTTACATGTAATAATATATTTTTATGATACACAAGGATCCAGACAGTCTAGTCTTATTCAGGGTCCCATGATGCTAGAGTCTGTACAAAGTAATATACAAGGAGACATGGCCCTGACCCAGGATGCTTGATAAACTTCTCTTTTCCTCCATGAAATTCAAGCTGGCTAGCTAATAAAGGCAGACCCCTCCACAGCTACTTTTATTTCTACTCTGTTTCACTTCACAGTTTTCACACACACGCCATCACACTCTTTCCCATTTTTCACATGTGCTCCAGTTTGCTGAGTACCTCAAGAAAGGGAAGTCTTCTTGGGTCCAATCAATGGTTAACTTCTTCCTCGAAGTACTGCGTTTCTGCTCCAGTCATCACATGTAAATTAGAATACATTGCAACTGTCTCGGCATATAGGCATTTTTCAATCAGCATCATAAAATTAGCGTTCTAAATACCATTCATGAACATGCATTTGATCTATTTGTGTTTCATCGGATAATTTTTTTAAATTTCATATGTTCCCATTTTTCCGCTCCAAAATGGTTCCTTGTACATCTGTCTGCATCACTACCACTGTAAGGATTTGACCTTTTCTAAGAACTTGCTACCATACATCAGACTATAAGGAGTAACTTTATTACTAATTGGTTCCCCCTAAAATATCAAGCAATTTATGAGCCAGCACAAGAAAAAGTTTTTCTCAGCATGTGTCCTTCTGACTTTAGAGTTTCTAGAGGTTTATCTTCGTACTAGTGCAAAGCAACTTTACGTGATTAAAACACAGCTTATTGCCAAACATACAAGATTAAAACTCAGCATATCGCCAAACATACAATATTCTGGTGCCTGCAAACAAAAAGGCCACACCACTGGTCTACACAGGGGGAGCAACTGTCCATCCAAGAACAGCGTGTGGCTTTATTACTTCTTCAACATGTCTCTCAAGCAAGCAAGCAGTAAGCACTGCTTAATGATATTAAAATACAATTTTGGTTCAAGCACATCACCAATGTTAACAGTGGCAGAGCCACAAAGGGCTAACAGGGGCGCAGTGCGCCTGAGGCAAACCAGCCCTCCATCTGTCCCAGCCCTGGGGCTACAGCTGCGCATCTCCGACCACAACTGCACTAATGCGCAGCACCTGCCCTCTGAACAATTTTGCACCACGCAGCAATGACAGACTACCAAGTTCCCAAATATGACTGTAAGCATTGAAATGCAACCACCATATCCCCTACGGATGGGAGGCTTTGTCTAAATAGGTGTGGTATTGGCTTCTTCAACAGTTTAGATGGGGCTCTAAGGCTGAAACACCCCCTCAGGACTTAAGATACGAAAGTCTTCGTTTTCCATAGCTTTTCACTGTCTCCCATGATTATTTGCAGCTGTGCTTCACACTAGCTCATATGACTATAGGAAGTGCAAAGCCATCAAGTGTCCAAGCCTACAGCAGGCAGGCAGGAGGGAAAGTTTCTTCAAACTCTGAGTGAACTCCCTCCCGTTCATTCTTCCTTCTCGCAACGCCCATGCAATTCCCAGGCTTGGAGCTCTCTTTAGCAGAAGCTCGCACAATTCAGCACAGTGTGAGATTTGGGACGGTTTTAGGGTTGTGGGCAGAAAAAGCTGTACATCCCCCTCCACATGACAAAGAAACATCTGTAACTTAAAATCACCGGTCAAATACTTCGATATGTGTAGGAGTGTCTTGAAGAAGAAAGGGAAAGCTACACTTCTAATATTCATCACTTCCATCACTTCACACATGATGTCTCAGTAACCATCCCACCCCTCTGCAAAATATAAATGAATCATATATTAAAGGGAAAAAACACGTATAATATGTAAGACAGTCAGAAGATGTTTATGTAAGCCAAGCACACTCCTGACATTAACCAAGTAAGTAAATAAGTACTGGTTGTTCTTTCAAATGCCTTCCCATGTTTGCATTTTTACAGCGTGCTCTGGAGCAGCCACATTAAACACACTGTTGTTGTCACAAGAAGGGCCCTCCTCTTCTCCCTCCCTCACATGGGCTAATACATGCTATTATGCAAAATAGTCAAATAAGCTCTGCCACAGCCTTTATTATAGGTCTTCACCACCAAAACCAGCTTTGCTGCCAAGAATTTATTATGTCAGAATGCACCCTTTCAGAGCAAGCATCACGTCCCCGAAGGAATACTACAGCAGTTGTTAAAGCTTTCCTTTACCTCAGTACTTTACACCGCCTCCCACCACTGGAGAAATCTGTTAATGGTTCAGATAAGGCTTCAAGATTTATTTGGTGATGCCATCACGTGGGGTCTGTGGATTTCATGCAGCCCAGCAGCGTGGTTACAAGCAATGCAATTAATTTTGCAACACGAGCAATTCCTCAGTTTTGCTACACTTACACTGAACCTCTCTCTGGAGCAACAGTGAACAAGATGCTAGGCTTGGTTGGGAGTGCTTATACGATGACTTCCATCCATGCTCCAAATTATTCTTCTTTCCCCTACATTTGATTTTCCTTCTAATACCAGCAAAATCATCCAGCTCTATCTGCCTTCTCTCAGGAAGGATTTCAGAATTAAGAGAGAACCCTAATGACATCACCCATAATTAGACAGAATATGTTCAAATGACTACAAACAGTCCTACAAGTACAGCTTTATTACATTCTGATATGCACAGATCCAGTGTATGTTAAGAAGTCGAAAACATTTCAGTTTTAAGCTTCTTGGCTAAGACAATCTGCTTCAAACTATATTCAAAGTAGAGAGCTTTACATAAAAGTACATGCAAGGACAACTTTACATGCCTGCTCTTCCGCACTCTCCCTCTCACTCATTAAAAGAGAAGAACACATTCCATAATGTAAAATCTACAATACGAACCGTAAGCCTGTAAAGCTTACAGGCAACCCACACAACTGGATCATGGCAAAATACATTCGTTAGTTTTTTATTTTCTTTGGCAATATACTTTTTAAAATAAAGTTGCCAGCTTTGCATAAGTTGTAAATACATAAAAATTAAAAAAAAAAAAAATCTGTTGAAGTGACAACCTAAGTTACACTTTAGCTAGTTTCTCATTTTGCATAATCGCTTCCTGATACAATTTATCCATATGAGCAAAAAGCAGTAACTAGGAATGAGACCCTTCAAAGACTGAATTAATCTACAGTGAAATATGAGTCTCTTTCAAGTCTCATCAATGTTATATCCCCAGGAAAGAGAAATGAACGTTCACATGGAAAGTAATGTGTGCACACGTCACACAAAATTAGTAACAATTTGTTTTTAACTATTAACTGCATAGCACTAAATTAATGGTATGAAACCTGTCCCTGAAGCTCTTCCCCAAAGAGAGGATGAGGTACTTGATTAAATATTAGTATTACACACTATATACATTTGTGCAAAGTGCTGCAGTTTAGTGCTACTAACATTTTATAATGCACACATATACACATATTTACTTAACCAATTCAGAGGCCTAATGCTGGGAAACCCAAAGGAAAAACCTGAAATCCCCACACTTGGCCGCTGTTGCAGGCAACACTGAGAACCGCCTACGGGGAGGTGGAATATGCACACCGCGCTCGGCCTCCCAAGCAGTTCACGTAGAAAGAGGGCAGAAACATCACAGAAAACGCGCCGTCAGCGAGAGCCCTACTTGCACGGAGCCCTCCCAGAAGGCAGCACAAGGTAAAGTGATGCTCTTGTGCGTTTTGCTTAGCCGTACTTACAAACAGCCTTGCCCCAAGCCACGTGGAAGGCACGGCAAACTAAACCAGAGCTGAGATTTAACTCAGGCTGCAGTTCCACAAGCTCTAGTATATTGTTGCCATAGCTTATCAGATAAAAGGAAAAAAAATACATATAAAGTTTTACCACTGAATTAATTCTGAGCTTGGGTTTCCTCTGTGTGATCTTCATCCTTTATTCTGCAATATCCCTGGTTGGTAGAACTAAATACTTGTATCAGTCAGTGTGGGATAAAGTGTCCCAATTATGGATATTCCTGCCCATTTCCACAAGACATCACCAGGAGGTGAATGCTGTTTAACACTTTCTGTGCTAGCTGTATATAGCCAACTGTAGTATACTTCTTGGTCTTGCTCCATTATCTCCTGCCCATTTAAGCGTTTACTTTATATTGAAAAGTGATGGAGAGGGTGTATCAGTATAAAAATACCAAGTATTTCGGTTAGCACCTCATCCAGACATAATCAAAAGGTGGGGAAAAAAACCAAAACCAAAAAGTACAAGAAAATATCTGAATTTTCACTCTGCAGAGTTTAACAGGACTTGTTATATGTACTAATTTTCTTACTGTATGAGAGATTCCTTATTCCATATTTACTCTTAAAAGCGTACCTGAAACATAAGGTTAGATACCATTTCAAGTAGTTGTAAAACCTGAATGACTTAATAATAATTACTATTTTGGTCATAGTAATTCTGGCTGACTTTGTATGCCTTCCTCCTTGTCACTAAAGACTGAAGGAAAAGACTGTCCTTGTTACCTGCCACAAACTCCTTTGGTCTCATTAAAAATAAACTTTCTGAACCTGAGTGAGACTTAAATAGTGAGGTTTTTTGAAAGACAGAGGACATCCTTATTTCCAAGTAGCTGCTCTAAGGTACCAAATGCATCATTTCCACCATCATTTCCAAATGCCAGCCAGTCTGTTAAACACGTATTTATCAGCTGTATTCTGATCTTGCACTGCATCACATGCATCCTAGCGCTTATGCGCTATTTCAGCCTTCTGTTAAGAAACAGTAATACCTTAGCACTCTTCAGTTCTTTTAGAATCTCTTCGCTCACTTGAACTATTTCAGAAATAACAGGGCTTTTAATAATAAAGCATGCATGAAGTTAAGCACTGGTAGATAGGAAATGGCAATTCTAATGCCTATAAAGAAAAGGTGCAATTCCCCTTCTCATGACAGGTTCTGCTCTGCTAAAGTTCCCTTCGGAGCTTGTTCTCTGCATAATGGCCAGTTTCACAACTGTAATAGGGAGAAAAGTGGAAAATGGAAAAAATTTCTGAAGCTTTAATATTAATAGCTTAGTATTAAAATTTCAACAAGTTGTTGGTGTATTTTCAAAAAGAAAAATAACAGTATAACAATATAGGACATGCAGATTTCTGGAACAGTACTTTTTAACAAGCAAACGAACACCAAATTTTAGGGTGAAAATAATGGGCAGAAGGAGACTCTGGAGACTTTGGGCTGGGGTGGTTTAGCAACACACTGCCCCACCACCTCAGTCAGCCTATCCTGCAGCCAGACAATAGGACTCCTCCCTGAAGACCGTTGCCTTCTGCCCAGCTGTCCTAGGCTCCTTGAGCTGAAACCGCAGCATTCCCATTTGCAGCCCGCTGCCACAAAACAGAAGTACCATGGTTTCTGCACAGCAGCAAGAATTTAGTTGGCAACATCTAAGCACCAGTGATGCAATCCTTAATAAATGAAAACCTGTAACATGGCTTAAAATATCCTGCCATGATATTGTGCCCGTAAGACTACGTGGCCAACTTGTCATTACAATCAGACAAGAAAATCTTAACGATGGGCAAGATTTTGGCGAGAACCCTAACCGCCATCTTCAGCAGACGGGCAGGGAAATCTTGTTAGGACTCCCACTTGGAGAACCCATCTCACCACCAAGCTAGAGGCTGCATAAAGATCAGGTAAGCTTTACCTATATCAACAACACTCTCATTTATTCCTTTCCCAGCACCACCACTGGCAAAAATTTTCCTCAGCCCATCTGTTACTCTACTAGCCCAACCCACTCCCTCTCTTCTTTATCTCCTCTTTATTCGTTTTGCACCTGAACAGGAATGGGAAAACCCATTTTATTCAAGCATCCATTTTTCACCCTCCTCTCTCTCCCTGCATAGCTCCAAGGTCAGCATCTCCTGCAGCACGCAGCTTTCCTAAGTGGCAGGAGCCATACAGCAGACTGACAAGAGCCTCAATGATTTAGCTGCTGCATGAGAGCTGCTGCTAACATCAGCAAAGCCACCCAGAAACAGCGTTACAAGTTTCACCTTACTGCTGTTACTTGGAAAATCTGTGACTAGCAATAGGGGTATCAAAGTCATCCTCCAAATATCAGGCTGGCAATATTATAGAATCATAGAATCATAGAATCATAGAATCATTGAGGTTGGAAAAGACCTCTAAGATCATCGAGTCCAACCGTCAACCCAACAC
>NW_008795041.1:3161299-3181068 GCF_000699145.1 Aptenodytes forsteri | reverse complement strand
AGGACCCAGCACTTGGCCTTGTTGAACCTCATACAGTTGGCCTGGGCCCATCGATCCAGCCTGTCCAGGTCCCTCTGCAGAGCCTTCCTACCCTCGAGCAGATCAACACTCCCGCCCAACTTGGTGTCGTCTGCAAACTTACTGAGGGTGCACTCAATCCCCTCATCCAGATCATCGATAAAGATATTAAACAAGACCGGCCCCAGTACTGAGCCCTGGGGAACACCGCTCATGACCGGCCGCCAACTGGATGTAACTCCATTCACCGATTCACTCCATTTTCCTCCAAATATCAGGCTGGCAATATTATGGTGCGCCAGAACCAGAAAGAATATGACGTTTCTTTTACATAAAAATTCAAACTGAGCACCCTGTAGGGATCCTCCCTCCCCATCAGGAGAACTGCCTCTCCACCATTTGCAGAGAGAATTTTATTATAACCTATTCACATTATAAGCCAGTCTTTGGCAGACAGAGCAGTGCTTTGACTTTTTGCTAAGTTGCAAGCCATAATTTAATACTCATCTGACATTGATGGTGACCCAACGTTTAATGGAGCTTAATGCTCTTCTGATGCCACTGATTAAATTATTGCTCAGTAGTCCAGTTTCATAATCTACAATTTGCAAGGAAGCAAGACAGATATACAGACAGGCCCTGTCTCCTCTCACATCAGTGAATCAGTTCACTGGGAGGGAAAGGTTCCCTAATTGAAGTTATAGGTAAGTACGCTACAGTGCATCATTCGTCAATACAGAATTTTGTTCAGATGCTTTAAGCCAATTATATTATTATGAAAAAGCAAAGCATGAACTATTCCCAAGCGCAAGGGGAAAATATGGGTAAAAGCCTTGACCCAGCATGTGCGATGACTTCATAACGTCCTGAGCACTGTCCAGGAAACTCAGTGCTCTGGCCAACAGGAGTTTCTATTCATTTTCCCCCCGCTAGGTTGTTTAACAGTTTGGTCACTGCTTAGACACAGCTGTGCAAACAATCTTTCAATGTTTGGCCTGATGCTATTGAACTCCATCCCAAAATGTCTCTCCCCTCCTTTCTCCACATAGGATGAGGAAGGCTAGTTTGGACGCAGAGAATTAGAGGCTTTCCCAGCCCAACTTAAATCATTAGATCCTAACATTTTTGAGTTTTGAAAGAATTTTACTAAGTAAATTAGCCAGTTTAATTTGTATCTAAGACAGTTGGTAGCAACAGTACTTTCCTCAAGAAGGCCTATTCCCATCTTGAGGAAAAAAATGCCCCGTGAATGCCCAAACCTTTTAAAACAATTAAAAGCAATTAAACAAGAGCAATGAGAAAGTAATGTTTTAAAAATGCCTTGGATGAGAACAACTAGAAGAAGTTTCTGAGGGTACAGACATAAAAACCAACAACTGCTTTTTTTAGCTTCCCAGAAAGTAAACCTTTCATCCCAGATAAAACAGAGGAACAGTGTCAGTACACAAGTACTTTTGCAGGACTATTCATTATTACATTATTTTCACTGCTATCGGCAACCCAAAAACATACCATCCTCAACAAAGTAACTGAGGACTAACTACAGGCAAATTGAATGCTAGATGCTAGCACAAATGAAATTATTAACACTGCAGAAATAAAAAAGTCAAAATCAGAAAATGCCCAGAGTAAGGTTTCCGAGGTATATGTACCTCAGCTACACTGTAGTTCTCAAATATGGGCCTCATTTCTGAGACCATCCACGATTTTACCTTCAAGCATGTGAATACTCCTACCGAAACTAGAGCAGATCACACTAGTGCTTTATGTAAGTGTGAGCTTGCGCATCTTGTTAGGTGATGAAGCTTTAGTTCTAGTAGAAAGTTGCGGAGCTACTCATGTCCTTTCAGCTGTTAGCAGGCAGAGACTAAATAATTTAATTGGTGTTACGGAAGGTATAAACGTCAGACCTAAGTATGCCCTTTACAGTCTCTCTCAGAAATTAATGTCATTACCTTAGAATATTGTGAAAATCTCAAAAGTATCAGCATGTGGAGATATTTAAAATAAACTTTCCCATTAAACACACATTATTAGCCAGTGTTAATATACAGAATATGTTCCAAAATTAATTCTAATACAGTTTTATACAACCATAAGGCCTATTGACTTCTTCCTTCATTTTTGGTTTTTATCCCGAAATGCTTTAATACTGGTTAAATAACTCGATTCCCATTTTTTCTGAATTTGGTCTTCAAGACTTTTCCATGTTATGTATTAAAAAAAAAACCAAACCACAAATCAGCAAGTGTTTTGAACATGCAATAGCTAGTAATCAAATTTCAATGAGTTAACCTCTGCGTAGAACCTCAAAACCTAACACACTGCCCACAGGAAGAAGCTCTCCAGCTCAAACCCTGCACTGAAATGTCAAGAGGCAGGGTCCCAGATGTCTCCTTGTGAGGAGCTTGTAACATCTTACGGTTTCTGAGACCTTAAGACACTTAAGATTCTGCAAGCTGTGAAGTATATACAATCCTTCTTCCCTTTTTTAAAGACATATTTTCTGTATTGTCAAGCCCACAAAAATATATTTAGTTCTAGTAATAACTGACCTCTTTTTGTTTGCATCTTACTCTTCAATTTCACCTTCCCCACTGCTTACCACCAAGGTTACACTTCAGCCAGGCCTGCAGAGAGATTGTTTTTTCCCTCGCTGTATGAAAGAAGCTAAGGTCCAGAGAGAAGGTGGTTTTCTTCTGCAAACCCAATCCTCATCACTCAGCATCCTCTAAATGCCAATAGAAAAATTTACCCCATTGGCATGCAGGAAAAACATAACAAGCTATTGTTTTTCTTGGTCAGGTTTTCACAGTTCTGAAAGAAAACTTTACCATTCAGCATTTATAGGAAACAAAAGTCTGTTTTCCTGCATCTCAGTTTTTCCCAAGACCTTTGACTGCAGCAGTCATCACCTGCGCTCCACTGTCTTTCTCCACAGGGGGCTGAGGCAAGGAGAAAGAAGTGTGTCTCAGCCCGCTCCCAACTCATCAATGCAAGTGGGAACAACAGCCACAGAAGTCACCTCTCTCTCATCCCTAATTCCCACGTACAAACCCACCGCTATTCCTCCCCCGCTCATCCCTTCCAGCGTGGGTACTTTGGGTCCCTCACTGCGTCCCTTCCAGCTGAGGAAGACTTTGGTGTGACCACCTCCTATCTCTACCCTAAACTCATCTGATGTCTGCTCAGAGCTTCCCCATGCGGGCAGTCGGACGGTCAGCCAGCCACCCGCTCCCTGCAAGGCTGGGGGAGAAGCTGCAAGAAGCCACAGCCCCCATCTTCTCGCTTTCGCTCAGCGTTTCAGCCTGCCTCCTCCCCTCCCTGCGGGATGGGATGCCACGTGCTGCACGAACGGAGCTGCTTGCGTGCTCGTGATGAGCAAAGCTGGCAGAAATCCTCACCGCATGAATTCGTTGTGAAGACTCCTCCCACCACGGCTTGGGGCAGGTCTTGGCCATTTAGAACAGCAAAGGGAGGAGAGGGGTTGATTAGCAAACTTTCACTGATATTTTC
Organism: Aptenodytes forsteri; assembly: GCF_000699145.1. NCBI lineage: Eukaryota > Metazoa > Chordata > Aves > Sphenisciformes > Spheniscidae > Aptenodytes > Aptenodytes forsteri. Next base: position 3,177,534 of record NW_008795041.1, on the reverse strand, counting down.
CGTGGCATTCCCTTCAGAGTTCCCTGGAATATACTATTAAAAACGAGTGTGTGCTTTTAATCTTTCACACATTCTGTATTTTTAGAATACAAATAGTTACATGAAAACTATTTTGATTAAATGCCAATTTGGCGCAGAGGAACAGATCTCAATTTAAGAAAAAGGCCCTACAATTACAGACCCCTGAAGGAATTAGCTGTTTTATTTTACTGTTATTTGGAACCTTTTGAATATCAGGCTGAAAACATAATAAAAGATTGCACTTGAGTATTTTGAGGATTTCTGAGGCTTATAAATTTTCCTTTAATTTATAATTGAGAAAGCTCCTTTTTAAAGTTAGTCAGAAGTCTATTCCAAGTAGCTTTTTAAATATCTAACTAGTACTAGGGAAGAAAAAAGCAATTCAATGAATGTGTCACTGTTACAGAACTAATGTTGTATCACGCTTGTAATATTTCATTAAATATCAGACCTTTAAAAGATGAGAAATCATTAGTTTCAATTGTGAGTAAAAGTATTCATTCACCTTTGCACCAAACACTAAAAATGCCCAAACATTTTGGGGCAGTAAAAGAGGGTCTTCCAGGCTTCTGCATGACATTTAGAATTATTTTATTACTATTTTAAGATTTCAAGAGTTTAAAAACATTATTTCAGGGAGAAGAAAATGTAGTTTGCTTAGGCCAGTAATCTTGACGCTTGAAATTGCTGTATCCCAAGGAAAATTGTTAAACTACAATTTTTTCACTTAATTACAATTGTTTTTTAAAAAGCGTTCCACTAGTGACTACTGCTAACAAGAAAAGACGTGGTGATTAAACGTTTCATGTCCTTTAATAGCTAATCTGAAGTGCTAATGAGTGTTCAAATCATGACAAAAATGTCAATTGTTACAAAGCTTCTTGCTACGCTGTAGAGCGAAGAATAAACTTGACTTTTTTGTTTTGCTTGAGTCAGAATCATAGCAGACCTGGTAGCTTAAGCACCAGTTACGCAGAGTTACTCTTTATAGGACTTCCTTAGGGGGCTTCCCAGGTGTTTCAGCTCACACCTACCTACCGAGGAGGCCTTCTCATTTCCCTCTGCTCCACACAGTCCACACTTTTGTACAAGGGCAGCCACCAATCTCAGAAACCTAACTCTAATTAAAACCACAATATTAAACCCCCCTTGCCTTCTACAGATTAACCAACCTGAAAGAGGTTTCTTTGTTAACCGTGAGAGTTTACCGCACACTTTCTTTGGACACAGGCCTGTCTCACGTGCCAGGTAATTTCACCCCTGGTGAGCACATTAATAATCCGTGAATGCTGCAGGGAGGCAGGGGGCTATGGTAAGAGATGCCTCCCATCGCCCGCTGGCGGCTCCGCACCAGCACTGCCCCAGCACGCTTGCCTTCTACAGATTAACCAACCTGAAAGAGGTTTCTTTGTTAACCGTGAGAGTTTACCGCACACTTTCTTTGGACACAGGCCTGTCTCACGTGCCAGGTAATTTCACCGCTGGTGAGCACATTAATAATCCGTGAATGCTGCAGGGAGGCGGGGGGCTATGGTAAGAGATGCCTCCCATCGCCCGCTGGCGGCTCCGCACCAGCACTGCCCCCGCACGACCGTAGAGCCGACACCCGCGGACGGTGCTTGCACATCAGGAGCTCGGCGCCCACACCAGTAACTGCATGACCGTGGGCCAAAGCAAGAGCCAGGGAAGATCTTCTTTTAGCCCCTCTACCAAAAGCATAAAGCGTCTCCTCCTGCTCTTCCCTGTGGTCTGCCTTAGTGTATGGTAAATGCCATAAGCATTTTTCATAATATGTTACCATTATGAAATGAAAAAAAAAAATCGTGCCTAGTTTATTCAAGACACGTTACATCAGTTACTTTGGTTTTCTCCAATTTTTATGTTAGAATGGTTTGGCTTCTTTTCCTATGAGTCTTGATATTTTAATATCATCAATTCTCTTATGCAAACTCAAAACCAGAAAAGGCTTAGTCTCAAACTGTAAGATGATGTCATTTCAATTTTTCCTTGAGAAAGTCCGTAAATACTCCTGAAAGCATTCCTTTAAATGCCATCACAAATACTGGTACAAATAGAAGCTAGAGCTTACAAGAATGTCAACATTTACTGTGACTTTATTAATACTGAGTACTCTTCAGGACCCCAACTGATACTTTGAGCTCATTTTAACACATGAACGTACTATACAGACTCACCAAATGATCTATTAATCTTACCTGTAGAGTACTTTCAAAAATCTTTGAAGTCCTGTTATGACCTGACTCGTAATTGGTAACTTACTGAGCAATATGTACTGAAGCCCCTCCCGCTCTTGTAACAAATGGGATGCAGATCCAGCTCATATCCACAGCAACACCATGTATCACTACTTTGTCAAAGCACTGATATTTCTCATACAGCTTCAGGGAGCTTCTGAAATAGGTTTTGATGGTGTATTTGTTTATTTTTCATCAGCACAAATTTATTTTGTAGTGTCTCACTTATCATTGTAACAGTGATAAGCGCTGAGCAAGATCAAAGCAGACCTATAGCTTACAGCAGGCAGGAATTTTATACCAAAGGGTTTCCTATTGCTCAAAATAATTTAATCAGATAATCTATATGAAACAAAAAACTTGCAGTACTCTTCTTTCTCCTTCTATTCATACATTGGCTCTCTCTTTTCACATATGATGAACTAGGTTATACAGAGCCTACATTTTACAGAGCCTAAGACAACATGCATCCATCTGGTTGGTTTCCGGCACCAAGCCTCTCGCAACATACCACGTTATGAATCACAAACGCTCTCTCCCCTCCTACATTCAGTCAGAATGATGGCGAACCAGATGGCAAATTGCGATGGCTTCTACTGCTCAGCCAGAAGTGTGCGCAATTATCATTTGGTTACCAGATATCTCCCTCCAAATAACCTATGCAATAATTCACTTCACCTTTTCTGTCGTGCCGTTCAGGTTGTAGCGTCCTTGTTGTATGGTTCTCTACTTAGGGATGAAGATGGGTGCCTACTCAAGCCCCTCTCCATCCCTTCCTTTTGAGGAGGTGGGGTGGTTTGTCTTCATTTTTAAGACTCTTGTATTTGCAAAAAGAACCCAACTTGTTCGGTCAACAGGCTCAGCAACAATATACTGCATAGAAACCTCATTTGTGAAATTTTAAGCCACAAATAATGACTTTTTCCCTTTTCAGTGTGCTACAGAATCTGCACCAACATGACCACCGAAGAACTTGTCAAGGGACTGCTTGACAGCTGGGACAAAAGTTAATGGGGTTGTTAATCCTCAGTCCACCCCACAGCTTTTGGCACGAGAAAAAGATAGGAGGAAAAGCAGAGTACGCATGATTTGTTTAGAAGGTGGCTCCATCTCAACAGCCGATCCGGCTTCCCAGCTGGGTGAAGTTCCTCAGACCTCCAGCTCTCAAATCAGGAGTGACAGGCAGCATGGCAGTCTTCAAGTCCCACCTGTGCACACTCAGATCCGTATGAAAGAAATCAAAGCGCTGCAATGAGGAGACCACTGGAAAAATATACAAAGCTTCAAATAATCTGAAGGGTGTCAACCAACACTGCCTAAGAAAGTACAGACAATCCTGCCTCTTCACTTAAAAAAGGCATTTTTCCTGCCTGACAGCTTTTAAAAAGGTTGTTAGCAAAGGCATACCGTGTTGTAACGATTTCTTTATTTAAAACACATTCCCAAGCTTCATGTATCAAACTAAACGTCGCTCAACTTAATCTTGCCATAAAGCTGAGGCATTTACACACGCAGAACAAACTGTATCTTATGATGCTAAACAAGACTGAAAATGTTTTCTGTGTTAACAATTAACAAATCTTTGTATTTTCCAATATATAAAATGCCTTAATACCTTATTATTTCTAAGTTATACAAGTCCAAGACAGCGGCGTCCTACAAAACCAACATCAACAAGAAATGAATCTGTCAAGGAGCAAACAACTTCTGCCTACCAAACAGGATACACGGAGAGTAATATAATGGAGTGGTTTTAATTAGCTGGGCATATAAAGCTGTTACAAGACAAATTTCTTTCATTAGAAAAAGCAGCCAGTCAGTTAGAAATGCTTCAGTGCACCTAAAGTAGAGATGACACAAAGCATTTAACCTTCTCCCTCCCCCTGTAATGAGGAGGAGCCGGAGGACTCGCGATGCAGTGGGCGATGGGCAGCCTCTTTACCTGCTGCTGAAATACTGGTAACTCCCAAGTAGTGTGAACAATACAGAGGGTCCAGCAGCACATGGGAAAAAATCCGGCAGAATAAAGAACCATCTTCTGTAATTTTGTTCAGACACCTGGGATAGGTTTCTTACAAAATGAAATGTAGGGTCTTTAAGGCCTTCCAGTATTGAGTACGTAAGTTTTGTGTACTCAGCCAAAAATAGTGCCCCTAGCAGTGTGATACCCACAGCAATACGCTGTTACTTTGCGTAATGACTACTTAGTTTCAGCACCAGATACTACAGGTTTTGGCTACTGGGTAAGCGTTCCTGTATTACTAAATACAGGGAATTTTCTTCATTACTTGTTTGGTTTTGTTTTTCTTTTCTTTTATTAATCTTAGTGAAATATTTGCTCATTAGCAAAGGCAATTTCTCTTTCCCAGGATTACATCTCATACCGCATGGCTCCTGAGTCAAGCACTTATTTTACACATGCAATTTCAAAAATGTTACGAATATAACTTAAAAAAAAATGAAAAAAGAATTTAACGTAAAACAAAAGTGACTGAGAATATGTGTGTATGCATAATACACCTTTTTTCTGCTCTCCACTTAAGTTACTCTGCTTTCCACATCATACATTTGTATCCCAACATACTGTTCCCACTTCCCGCCTTGCTTCGGGCTAGAGGTTCACCCCGAAGAAGCGCTACACCAGCTACTCCTTCTCCCACAGGGGCCAGGGGACACATCAGAAACGTCGATGAAAAACCCACTGCACAGATTATTAGCAGAGGAGTTACTCTGCCCAGGCCCACGGAGAGACTCGTGCACTTAAAGACAGAAATTAGATGCCTGAATTTAAGACCACAGTCATCAAAAGCCGCTCTTAATCTTTCAGGGCATGATTGCTGACAGTTTTGCCTGATCAAATTAGGACGGAGACAGACCCATCCTTGTCTCCGAATCCTGTTCTTGCCAATGCCACCCTGGGCCCACCAGCCACATGCGTGCACACATACGCACGCACACACACACACGCACACCAGCCAGGATGCTCAAGGTATTTAAGAGCACAGGGAACCTTATGCTCCAAGCCCTTGTTCCCAGGAATATTAAAAGATTCTGGATGAAATGAAGAACAAAATATAGACAGTCCTGAAAGCAAAGCTGGGAATCCAAGACTCCCCCTGGCAGCTACAATGGGGATTCGCTGGACAGCAGTTTCTTATTTTTAACGTGGTTTTGGGAACAGAGATTACACGATATTGTATGAATGTCGGATTGTTCCCCTTCAGTTCAAAACAAGTCATTGTTCTGGGATGGGAAACTGTGGTTTCTCAAAAGACAAACATCCCTTCTGGCTTGTTTCATTAAACTGGCAAAAGAAAATTTAACTCAAATTAAGAAAACTCATATTCAAATGGATCCACTGGAGAAAAACAATCGGTATTTATGTGCTGTTGCCACTTGCACTCATTACAGGGGCTAATGTTTTGCAAGACACATCTTTTAAACCTTACTAAGCTTATTATTTACTGTCTCCTGACAAGCACAACTTCATTTCAAGAGCTGGCACACATCCCATTGTAAGAATCTAATCTTTAATAACATATCCTAATTAAATATGCACATTTAATGCTAAAAACAAAAGCTAAAATTCAAAACAAAACAAAAAACATTAATTTGACTAAACAAAGCAATTGGATTAGAGTGTACAGAGCAAACTTAAATAAAGTCATATATGCCACAGCGAAAAGTCATTAAGGGAAGGGAGAAAAAAAGGGTAAAAAACCCCCAGGCAGACAACTCTTTATAGCTGGCCTTGTCCGACCTCTCTGAACTCCTAGCTAGTTTACGTCCCATCTGTCATATGATAATAACTTTAAAGGGAGCACACATTTAAGAACTCATCAAAAGTTCATTCAAGTCAATTGTTCTTATGGTGCTTGATTACACGAAAGAAGGGTGCGCTCTTCTAGAGGAACCACACGGATTTATTTTTCTCATCGCTGATGGCTGATTTTTACCATTAAACCATTTACAATTTATCATTTTGTTCTGTTCCAGTGTGACAGAAAAATCCTAAAATAGTGAGCAGTAAACAAAAACAAATGACCTCTTGAAATTTAAATACCTAATCATGTCACTAAAAAGCTATTTCTATCTATTTGCTCATTTTTAAATTACTCTAATCTGGAAGACATTTTCTTGTACAGTCGTAACATTTGACATCACTGAGATGCTTTGAACTCAAAAACTTTGAGCTACAACTTTGTGAACTGCCATAACACTTGCAAAGATTCTATCAAAAGAAAAGTAAATTAGGTAAATTTGTAATTTCAGAAACAATTTTATCATTGATTGAAACTAAATCCTGACACACATTAATCTTTTCCTTCAGAGGTCTCATTTTAATTCTTTCTTGAGGTGAATTTTGATTTAGTAAGATTTATCAAAACAGTATTCTGCAGGAAACTCTTTCCAGTATTTGAGAGCACTAAATGAGAGGGTACGGGCTTAAGATTTACAGTTTTAATTCTTAGGATAAGTACAAGTCAATTACCTTGTAAGAGGTAGACCACATTACCGAACATATATAAAGTGAGGAAATCTAATGAAATGACAGGACATTACAATTCCTAGATGTTATTTAATTTTGCCTGTTAGTTGAATTAATTTCATACATACGCAATTGAATAGTTACGAGCACGTTCATTTTTCCTTTGGATCTAAAATGTCACCATTCTCACCACAGCCTGCAATGTATTCTCAGCTGAAAAACAAATGTTATCTAAAGTAAGGGTCTTTTAATTTTTGGGTTTTTTTTTTGTAAGGGACAGGGCAGCAAAGCTTTTATTCTGCTTTACCTTCTTTTCAACTAGAAGACAAATTTTTGGTCAATTTTTGGTTTTTTGAAGGAACGCATCACATATCAAAGTTATATTTTCAGTTATTCTATTACAGAGACAGCAGTCATTCCCCTAAACAGAAGTTTGCGCGGATTTGCAGAGGTGAAAAACATTCAGGACACGGTATCCTGCAAACTCAAGCCCCTGTTCCGCAATCCCTGGCATTCGGATGCCCGGGCAGCCACCTACAGCACTCCATCGCACCCTGCTTCGGAAAGCATCGTCTCAGGAAGACAGATAAAACCCTATGATCTGATAACACCACCAGAGGCAGTCACTAATTGTCCAGTCTGTTCAGGTTTACTCATTCATATCTCATTAGCATTAGTCACCTCCAGTTCATAATGGAATAGTTCAGTGTGGCTTATAGTAAGCTGAAGGACAATGGTTAGGATGAAAGAGAGAAATTAGATGATGTCCAAATAAGTAGCAGAAAAGGATTTTATTGACCAAGACAGAACACGCAAAGGAATCGGTGAGCCCCTTGTAAGCTAACTTTGTAAACTTTTAGTAACTGAAATTACCTTTAGCCTTCCGCAACAAATTTCATCTTTTATTCATCCAGTGAATACTACATGGGGCATATTTTCATAGAAAAGTGATTTTTTGTTTTGCACCAAGTGTTTCATTTTTCCCAAGACCTTGGATTGGTAAAATGGTAAGACCATTTTCAAATACTGACATTTCCATTACGGAGGTGGCTAGCACTCCTTCATTAGCTTTGCCACGACTCTTCAGCTGTCTTATCCAAGCCAAGGTAGTTACCAGGAACACCAAATCCTTTATTTAAAAGGAAAAAAAACACAAGAAAACATGCTAATCTTAGGAATACAGAAGTTTCATGACTGCATATGCACCATTTTACTTTCTATAGTTGCTAAGGGTAGCTTCATCATAATTCACGCAGGCATTCAAATGCTATGCCAGTACTATAATTTGCTAAAGCAGACATTTAAAACAATCCTTTGAAGGCTATGAAATATTCAGTCCTTCTAAAAAATGAGTTTATTTGCTCTCAGGGAGTCCTGTCGTATACCTAACTTTCTTATTTTTCCAATGATAAACTGTCCTCCTTCCTTCAGATCCTCCAGATTGACACTTAGATGGAAATTTCTTATGTGCAATGATTACGCTTCCAGGCTGAACCTCTCTCTCTCAAATCCACACGCAGAGCATGACGAATTATTCACACTACACTGTGCTCTTGGACTCAATTATCAGGGCTCCAGAAATAGGCTTTTGACCACAGACTGCATTAAACAGCTAAGATCCATATGGTTTAAAACATACAGTGAAATAACAGCTAAAGTAATGAAAAGTATATCTGATTTTGAAGTCCAGTACCCCACGGTGAAATTACTGATTGCAGGTATTTTCAAGAGGACTTGTGCGGCACAACACTCAAGACTATACTAAAAAACATAAAGAGAAATTTAAGAAACAATAAGCCTCTACACCCTAGGTTAAACTAACATATAGTTAGTTTTATTTGAAAATATTTGAAGACCACAATATTTGAAAAGAGCGATAAACATGTCTCTGAAAAGCAGTAATGACCACTTCATCTCCATGCACTTACAGAAAGTTCTGGAAACAAGTAGAAGCAGACTACAAAAATAAAACCACACTAACAGATTTGTATTTTTTTCATATTAGCTCTAATAAAATGAAGTCCACCAAAAAGAGCCATGCTTGACCTCTGACGAAAAATAGAAACAAAGGGCATGTGCTTCTGTCCATGACAATACAGCAACAATAAACAAGCCAGCCAGAAGTCAACCAGTGCTGGACACTCAAGAAGGTACTTTCTGGATATTTCACTCCATACTTCAGTCGCACTTTAATCAGACTGAGACAAGAAGAGAAATTGTTATTTGTTTGGTGTTTAAAAGGTGTACACAAAGCAGGACAAGTGTAGATTTACAACAGTTGACTGCGCACAACGTACGTTATTTTTTCAGAGAGCAACTTCTACGTTGCATTCAACAGGTCCCTCCACCACTATTTCTTAAAAATCTTAAACAAAACAAGGACAAGAATGGCACTGCACCTTGCAAATCTGATGAAATCTAGTCAAAATATCCAATGTGTGAAAGCAACCAAGGAAACTACAAAGCAATTAAAGAAAGTAAGGAAGACACATGTCAGTCATGGATACCAATGAGGGGAGTACAGTTACAAAGATTTTAATTATTAACATGGAATTTAATCGAGCATGAAAGTTAACTTTCTCACTACTATAAAGAATGCCAGCGAGCCTTCAGCAACCACACCTGGCCAAGATTTCAGGTTCACATCTCACTAAAACCACTAAGGTCTCTTGTCCTTCTCATGAACGGTTTCAGCGTTGACTCAGAGGGAAGAATGCCATACAGTTAATTACTCAGACAACACTGGCATGTCCCACCTATATTTACCTGGCCTCTTTATGCAGAGGAAGGTTTTCTTCACCTTCTTACTGACATGAAGATTATTGGGAGTGAAGGGAAAGAGAAAAGGAAGGGAGGCCAGGGAAGAAGAATCTATTTTAAAATAGGTCATTTATAGCTGTAGTTATTGGCAACTGGTGGATGTGGCCAAACTAAAAATAAATTCTACACTTTAACAAAACCAGTAATATTATAAACTTCTACACGGTCAACAATCATCCTCTGTGGGAGGCAAGAGCCCTTTGGAGGTGACCTAGCCAGCTGCTCAGCAGTATCCATGGGTATGTTCATCCTTCCAAATACAAGAGGGCCAAGGAGAAGGTCCCAGCATTGCCCCGACTCATGCACACCCTTAGCTCCCACCCCAGCACTCCTCCAGACCATTTTGGCCATCTCGCACAGGAAGATTTCATTCCGCCGGTGGTACTAGACCAAGCGGCACAGGCATAGCCCCATCAGTGATACCTGAAGTTATGTGGTAATGGCTTACGTGCTTGCGCAGCTCAGCCGGACATCCACTGACCACCCACAGCGGACACCAGTAAAATCCTAGCAGAGACGTCTCCACAGCATTCACATTCTAAAATTCAGCATTACCAAATAAAGACCCTGTTCCACTTAAATCAATGGATGTTTGATGCTGATGCGAGTCTTAAACCATTTATTTAAAAAGGCTACTTGAACCTTTAATTTAAAGGCTCAGTTAATCTCATCAACTTTTTGCCCTCTTCTTCACACAACAGAAAAGGTATCATACAAAAGTACAGCACTTTGCATCCCACTATATTAAAATAATACACTTCAGCTGAACATAGTTTAATTACGGCTTACTCTGGTACACTCATATATTAATTAACAGTTTACTTGGAAATTCCCACCATATGGTACTGTAGCAGATGTTAATCATGTAAGGCCAAACACTTTGAAATTACTGTTCCAGGCACTTCATCTAAGGTACCAAGTGCCCTAAATTTCTACTTAAAGGATAAACTGGAAATGCTGAGCACCCTACAAGATCACACGCACAGCTATTTTCTCAAAGATAATATTATTTGGCAGATAAGCAGAACAAAAAGAGCTAGATTTTCAAGCCTCCAGTGCTTTCAAATGACTTGATATAGACAGTGCTGAATTCCCTTTGCGTAAGAGAAATGCCTGCACTGGAAACCTCAAGGGAAAATTCATTTCATCTACCAGACATCTGCTAACCCCCATACACGGTGAGGGTGAAATGTATGCATGAGTAGGTAGCATTCCGGATCTTGGGTGCACCAGATCAGTGGACTTGTGCCTTCCAACCCTTCACCCTTCAGTTGCAGAAAAAGAGCATTATCAGGAGCAACAGATGCTTGGTCTTGGACAGTCAGCTATTTTAAATTTAAGAGCAAATGTCCTGCTAGGTCCAACTGTACCACAACAAGAAATTAAACTCCCTTGACAGTGCTGCAAGTAGGTTCACATGGCCGTTGCTTTCCTCTGCATTTTGACTATAATATGGGCCTAATATTGGGCTCCCAAAATCTTTCTTCCTGAAAAATACAACTCATCTCCATCTCCCTACTTCACCTTTTTAGAAAAAGCAGATGCGTTTGAAAAGCTGGAAGAGATGAATGAAGAAAATGTGGCGTTTCAGAATTTCACGACACAGCCCTTCCAGAATGGGAATTTTTTGGTAAGATATTTGGGAACCCTTATCCTACAGCATTTGTCTTAGTAACTATTCAGCTTCTAAACTGAAGGTGTAAAGGTTTCATTAAGTAAATTATTGAAGCAATAGGTGTGATAGTAGCACAGTTTTGTTTGATTTGAATCTAGAAATCTAAAGCTAAGTTATCCTGCTAAAGGTAAGGGCTTACTACAGGTGATCATTGCTATAGTTATTCCATGATTTAACGAGGAAATGGTAACTTAAAAAAAAAAAACAAAAACTAAAAAAACCCAGCAGCCACATGGCAAGAAAGCCTGAGGAACAAGCTTTCTCTTTCTCCTGGTTGCATACCTTTGAATGCAAGCCTATACATGAAGAATTTTCTCAGGAAACAGCTTTTCCCTATTCCTCTGGAAATCAGTAACAAATATTACTACTTGACTCTGAGAAATACAGTACAATCAAATGCTACAGTAACTTTACTGAGATTAAATGGTTATCTACACTTCTGAGGATCAGACAGAAAGGCTAGACCATTTGCCAATTTGGGTTTTACAAGATAAAACTGGCTGTTTTATTATTGTCTTGAGCGCTAAAAGACAACTACTTGCAAAGATTCTAAAAATACATCTGTATATACATTTCAAAACTCTCATCTGAAAAATGATCTGGTTTATATCGCTGCCTTGCAAAATTCTTGACACTCATTAACCAGAAAAGGCATTTGTAAATTTCTTGGTTTAATATTGCAGTGTGCAAGTAAATCTGAGTAAGATCAGAATATAGAGCTTCACTGAACTGTTGCAAAAAAACGCTTGAGAAAACATATTGTGAGGCCATATTTAAACTAACAGATGTTTCAGAAACAGAACAATATGTTCAAACAAAATAAAGGTGTAAACGGGCAGTGTTAAAAGAGCTTCACAACTAGCACATTAATTTCAGTAGCGAGTGAGATCACCTCATCCAGGAAAGCTCCCTCCCGAAATGATCACTAATTTAGAAATGAATTCTCACGTTATGCCTAAAATTTGGCTGCATGAATTATTTGCAGAGTAGCTGCTTATGTAACATTGCCTTTGCTATGGCAACACCAGGGCTGTTAGGCTTTGACACATCCCAGTTGCAATTGCAATTTCATTTTCTGCTGATAAACAATGGCAGGAGAGGTTTTCTAATCACAAACCAAGATGCTCTAAAACACATTACCGTGACTGATGCGGTGGTGGTCATTGATACTGCTAAACCTCCTAATGTCAGAAGGGCAAGCAAAAAGTGAGAGATCCACAGGAAAAATAAACAAGCTAAAGAGAGAGAGATCTTCCAGTGCTGCTTTCACTACAGGTTTAAAGCCGGAGTCCTTAAAACTAAAGTTTGGAATAGTGCACTTTGACTCTTGACTATCAGTCTTTGTACAACATCCCCTCTCCAAAAGAACCCCCACCTTGTCTTACTGAAACTCTTATTACTTTCTTACAAATGAAGTAACTATCTATAAATTAAAGAATTCGGGAGTTCATCGAAATTAAACTCCAACTATGGCACTATTTCATATTTTTCTACAGCTTTTCTTACCAGGCATTACAGTAAAAGTCATAACTCCATTTAATAGCATCACTTCAAAGCTAATGGAGTACTATATGTACCCTCTGATACTGCAAAATTTCAGTTTGCTTTTCTTGGGAGGAAAAAAAAAAGTTTTAATGCTAACAAATTGTAAAACACCTGATCTATTCCACATATGGCACTTAGCAATGACTATTGAAGTTGATGACTATTCTGCAGCTCATCAGTCATCTACACAACCTTCACAAGGAACTAAAGTTTCAGAATCCAAGTATTTTTCATCCTCTTAAATATCCAGCTTTTGTTTCCCCGAGACAACTCGGCCTTTTCCATATTATTTCTAATACTCACATTTGTTAAGGGTGCTACCAAAAGCAATATGAACGGAAGTAGCATAAGAAAGCACCTTTAATTCCATAAATCATTGAAAACCAAAAAGATGGACAAAATGGAAAGCCCGAAATGAGGCACATGCATATGTGCAAGCACACCTCCTCTCTACCGTAAGGCAGATGCTCACAGGCCTCTGTGGCACTGTAGTCCAGCCTGCACTCCAGAAAAAGCTCTATCCTAAACTCTCTCCATAACACAGTCTTCTTCAGAGAAAGCCAACACAAAAAATGAGGTAGGTCCGAGAGCGACCCTGAACAAAGGAGTCATCCTTACTGTTTTTAAGACCTAAATCCATCTGCTAGATTCCAGTGCTGCGAGAAGGTTTGTGCCTTCACTGACGAGCTTCCCTGTTGCTGCCTAATGGTTCAGGAACTGCAGCAGGACCTGGGTGTTGCCACAGAAGTCCTAGAGCTCTGCATATGCAGGAACAAGACTAAAAGGATCCCCATGGCAACTTTTTTTTAAATCATTATTAAGTATTAGAGTCTTTCGTTTCAGAGCATTCCCACAAACTCTTGCATTTTCTTGACGAATTACACGTAGTTCCCGTTACACCAAGTGGAGCACAGTTGTCGGCAGCCCATGACGACTCTGTGCAAACACACACGCTACTGAAAATGGACAGGAACTTCCGTACGTGAAGAGCAGACAGAAAGTCAGTTTTTAAACCCATGTAATATTCAATCATCCAAATGGGGAACTTCTGCACTCTGATTTTGCTTTGCTAGCAAATTCACATTTCTCCTTCTCTTCCCCCAGTCCTTCTAAATATTTACATCCTTCTAAATGCTGGTAGAGTAGCCTTTATACAGGTAAAGAGCCCCCATTCCTTAGCATTAGAAGCCTTTAGAGCAATTCCATGCCTCAGATGTCAGCTTCTTGAGCATGACTACCATTACAACAGTTCAAGCTGTATGAGCTTAGTATAAGCTCTATGAGCAGTCATTCAGCAAACAAAAAATAAATATTTAAGCTTTGTTAGATAAAGTAATATCGATTTTTCCAGGTGGATTACCTTTTTGAACAGATTCTGCCATTGAGAGACTGGTACCGAATTCAAACGAGAATATTGTTAAAAGCAGCAAGTCTTTATCAAACTACAGCCATTATAAATAACCTCAGACAAAACAAGTTAAATTACAAGACTCAGTTAAAAACATCCTGATGTTTGGAAAGTAATTGCGTGTCTTTGCATTTTCTCAGCGCCTCAGAAATCTAAAACACATCTGACACGTTCCCTTCCTGAGTCAGTGAAAGCCATGACGCTCGACGGCGCTCGCCTATGCAACGTGTCAACATCTTGCAACGCGGCAGTGGAATCCACACATGTCCTCCAAAGGGGAGGCAGAGGAAGTGATTGACACAGTTTCAGCTCACTGATCCATGCAGGGCCTTTAAAATTAGTACTAAATATATGAAAAGCAAAATAATATACAGTTTGAATCAATTTAAATATTCATTTTATCCTCCACATACAATATGTCGTCCTGTGGGAGAGATGAATTAATCCACCTGCTCTTTTTCCAGCTCTATGACAGTTAACCTTCTGTCGGTGGGTTCATTTTAAAACATACAAAAACTCATATGCTGACGCAGGCTCCTCTCGTTTTGTCCTTTTCATTTGCAAAGTTTTAACTGGTACTTCGGTCCACAACTTCTTAATGTACACATTTTCATAGGTCGAAATTTAGGTAGTCGCTTATCTGCGTAACCAATTCCAGGTACAACTCTCTATCTCAGCAGTGTTAGAGTCCATAGGCCATTAAAGGATCCATAGACCAACCATGTATACCAAGGAATTAAAAACTGAGAGGACATTGGAGAGACTCTATGTATTCCATGAATACCCACCGCATTGAGCCTGCTCCCTATCCAGCCATCCCGCCCACAGCTCGGCGCTTTTATGCAACGCTTTTCAGCGGGAACACTTTCCCTGTCTTCATTTCTCACAACTTTAATATTAGGCCCGATGCTTTATCACTGCCCTGAACAAAATGCCACTGAGGTAATGGCTCTTTTGCCTAAATAAAGAATTCCAGACAGGGCCTTTTATTGCAAACGTTCAGGTCATACCAGCAAGACCATCACAAAAACACTGAGAGCAATAAAATCTAAAGTGTTTCATTTCCCCTTACTTTCAGATAACTGTAAACAATGTTAAACAGTAGGATTTTCCTTTTTCAGGAAAGATTTTGCTTTGAACATTGAAATCTATTTTGAAGAATGCTCTTTACAGAGCTGCTCTGAGGAGGCATATTACATAGCAAGGCACTTAAAGGAAGAGGTTAAAACCCAGTTCAGCATTTAGAATTCTGTAAAATAACCCCAGTAAGTCAGCAAAATATTCTTGCATCTTCCAGTTTAATGCAATTTATGCAGACCAGACTTGACTGCCGCTAATGCAGAGACCACTAATGCACTCACCCCAAAGTTCTCACGACGAAGACATGTTCATGTTTTACTCATTGAACTGTCTTGGGTACCTCTTAAAACACAGAGACTTTCAGAAATGTGATTTGTTGGAGACAATGTGTTTAAAGCAGCAGAACAACATATTTTCACCCAGATATCAATAACAATGTTTGCAATACTACAAGTGATACATGAGGAAAATTAAGTTGTTGCAGCCAAGACCACTTGCCCTTATCCACCACCGTCCTTCCTCCAAACTCTGGGAGGTGTGCATCCATCAGCTAGGACCAGACCTGCACGCGGCTGCTGGTCTTACTCATTTCCAGGCTCAACTTCTGAAACTATAGTGGCTATCTAGGTGGTTTTCCTCAAACAGTGCTAGTCAAAGGTAGGTGCTTTATCGTTGCACCTCACTGAAAATGAAGGTTCATCTGCACTTCAGAATACAAAATTGTCATGGTTTAACCCCAGCCCGCAACTGAGCACCACCCAGCCGCTCGCTCGCTCCCCCCCAGTGGGATGGGGGACAGAATCGAAAGTAAGCAAAAAAAGAAAACTTGTGGGTTGAGATAAGAACAGTTTAATAATTGAAATAAAATAATAATTAATAATAATATAATAATGTAATGAAAAGGAAAACAACAAGAGAGAGAAAGAGAGGAACAAAACCCAG
>NW_008795041.1:3159570-3161261 GCF_000699145.1 Aptenodytes forsteri | reverse complement strand
GGCCCCCCCGGCCAGCTTTCCCCAGGTTTATATACTGAGCATGATGTCCTATGGTATGGAATATCCCTTGGGCCAGTTTGGGTCAGCTGTCCTGGCTGTGCCCCCTCCCAGCTTCTTGTGCCCCTCCAGCCTTCTCAGTCGGCAGAGCATGGGAAGCTGAAAAGTCCTTGACTCGTGTAAGCACTACTTAGCAACAACTAAAACATCGGTTTAGTTGTGTTATCAACATTATTCCCATCCTAAATCCAAAGCACAGCACTGTACCAGCTACTAGGAAGAAAATTAACTCTATCCCAGCCGAAACCAGGACAAAAATGAAGAAATGAAAGATTGAAGCAACATATGTGTTTGCTCATTAAAAATGAAAGTACTTCAGAGAAACAATTGAGCATTCACACCAAAATAAACAGATTAAACACTGAAAAGCAAGCTTCATAATCCAAAGGGTAAGCATGATTGCAATAACTGCTTTTTTTGTAAAGTTCACATAATTAATTTTAAAAACAGATCTACAGCTCTGTGTGTTAGTCACAGGTTTCTAACCACAAACCTTTATCCAGCCTCACAATTTTTAATGTTATAATTTAGTCAGCCTGTTGTTTTTAAGTAACTGATTTTATACTGATGAAATACAAAAGCAGAGTATGCAATGTACTTCACCTGTCATTTATGAAAAGTATTTGATGCATTACATTTTTGAAGTGTTTTAAAAATGCAGTATCTGCAAATTCATTATTTTTTCTGCATTCCCAAAATATGGGGGAGGTATCTCAGACATCGATTTGAAAAAACTCCCACACGATCTTTTTTTTTTTCCAGAATGTTGGATGTTGGAAGCTAAATAGCTGTAATAAAACATTTCGAAGTTGAAAGTTGATTTAATACTGAATACTGATCATCTCTAGCTCCTTCAAGTTTTTTATTAGTATCTACTAATTTCTTAGAACATGAAGTATCACATTCTTTTATTATTATTATTATCATTCTACGGATTGAGAATGCTTCAGAAACAGCAAACCTATGTATGTTACTGAACATAATTATAACTCAACAGCTATAAATGCCAGGATCGAATAACTGAAAACATATGCTATATGCCTGAAATTTAAAGGATGATGAAACTGTCACATTAGTAGCACGCAGCATGTTATAAAGAACTCCCACAATGTAGCAGTTGTTCAAAAGTTGTACCCATCCGGTCATTCTATCTTTATAAAAAGATACATAATACTAGATGGTGATTTATTCAAAACACAGCTGCAGCCTAAGTTAAAGGTAATAACAAAAAAACCAACCCACAAACACTACGAAAAGACCTTTTTAAGTTACAGTGTTAAAGCCATGTCGGTGCACGCAGAATAACAGAAAAGCATTTCCAGAAAGTCCAAATTTTATTCTCAGTAGACTTTATTTTGGGGGAGGACAGGTGAGGGAGCGGGAGAAGCAGAGCAGCAGTGCAAACACACGAAATTACAGTGTTAAAGCCATGTCGGTGCACGCAGAATAACAGAAAAGCATTTCCAGAAAGTCCAAATTTTATTCTCAGTAGACTTTATTTTGGGGGAGGACAGGTGAGGGAGCGGGAGAAGCAGAGCAGCAGTGCAAACACACGTCAGCCCAGCGGACTCTTCCAGGCTCGTAAATCACGCGGATCTTTAAATGCCGCCCCCGGAGGCGGGGATCGCGCCCAC